>NW_024962263.1:68843466-68930675 GCF_019238085.1 Lagopus leucura | reverse complement strand
AGTCAGCTCTATCCACAGCATCAACTTGGATGAGGAGAAATTGGCATTTAGAGGAGGTTAGTCACTAATGGCTGGCTGTGAGTGGGAAGCACTGAGCACATCAGTGCCTTGTCTGGCTCTTTTTTTTTTTTTCCTTTTTTTTTTTTTTTTTAATTCTGCTGAGATAAAAACATTTAAGGATAATATTATTTTTCTAAAGGTGAAATCTTTCTCAGCAGCATAGAAATATTTATGACACTCCTTGTATAATCATTACCAGAAATTACTTTTAAAGTAAGACATAAATTTTTCTACAAGAGTCAGTGTGTTTGAAATTACCTTGAAGTTGTTTAACGTAATTAGCTTTCAGACATCATTTCTATGTGTTAAAAATGTACTATGAAGAGGTGGAAACCTGAGAACACACTGAAGTGCAGAGTAGGCTCAAAGAATTAAATGAATGTAGTCAGAGAGGATTATGTATTACCAAAAGGAAAGGTTCCCAGATCTGGGAACCAGTTTACTGATTCTTGTCAACTGAAATGAGATCTATTTTCTTTTTTTTTTTTTTCCTGTCTCTCTCTCTGTCTTTTTTTTCTTTTTTTAACTCCCTAGGAAAGGAATTCTGATTCTGAAGTATTTGCAGAGGAAGATAATCCATGGAAACAAAATGAAGAGGGTATCTCAAAATCAACATTATTTTATTAACAATAACACTGGATTTTTCTTTCTAAAAGGAAAAGAAAGCTGATAGAATCACTAAAACGCAGAATCACCCATGCTAAGAAATGAGAAAGCCCTTTCCAAAGCCTGATCAGCCAGGTTGTTTGCCAAGGGTCAGCTTACAACTGCCACCCAAAGAACATTTTAATTACACTGTCCAGACCAACTTAAAAAGTCCCACTTTTCCCATTCATTTATTTCAGAGAGTGTCACATACATTTGCTGGTCACTGAAACCTCCTGTTTCCTTCAGCCATTTCCAATGAACCCATGGGGTATTAAATGAGAAAACTGCCAAAAGCATTAAATTCCCAAAAAGAAAAAAAGAAGAAAGAAGAAAGAAAAAAGAAAAGAAAATAACGAAGAAAAAAGAAAAAAGAAAGAGAAAAAAGAAAAAAGAAAAAAAAAAAACTGAAGGGAAGAAGTTGCCCTTTGAAGCGGAGATAATAGCAAATGGGAGAAATGCTTGGGAGTGACTGACTGCTCCAAGGACACAGCAGGAGGCTGTGGAGGATGTCTAGTGCCTCTGCCTTGCTCTGGGCTGATCTACCGCATTTTCTTCAGCTCCAGAAGAGAATTGCATGGTCCTTGAGTGTCTTCAGAGTAGCTTTCATGTCTGAGAGGAACTTGGTTGATAAAAATTGGCAATAGAGACAGAAAAATGGTTGGAGTGGTCACCTTTAGAGTGGAAATGTTGTGCATGTCTCCTATTTCTGTGAACAGCCAATTGCTAAAACAGCGGTGGGACACTAAAGGGGTTCTCATCCCTAGTATAGAGAATGTTCCCAGCTGTATGGAACTGGCAAACAGAGACAAATTTCAGACACACAGAAGATAACACTGGGGCTTCCACTGTGGTTACTGCTCAGTTACTGCTCGGCTTCTTCTTTCCCCTTCTCTTCTAAACTACATTGACTACATTGGACTTGATGATCTTAGAGATCTTTTCCAACCTTAATGATTCTATGATATGCAGGAATGATTATTCACACATTTTATGACGTATGTTCTGAATTCACAAGAATGACTCTGATATGTGGTTTGTTGCACATCTCTTTTACCTGTTGAGAACCCTGCCACACTATTGGCAGCGTGCTGGATCCAGAGAGAGGACTGTGCAGTGCTGGTCCTTCCTGGCCACCTCCTCTTCCAACCTTCAGTCCTCTGGGCCCCGTGACTTTGCACCATAGAGTGCAATCGCACTTTGAAGAGAGGTAGAGATTGGCACAGATTTATTTTGCAGAGGGAAGAGTGTTTAGTGGGCAACTACAGGAGGAAAAGGGAAGCTTTCTGAGTGGCTCAGTTCCTCTCCAACAAAGGTTTGGCTTCTTTGAGCCCATCTGCTTAAAGTGAGGGAGGACAAGGGAGGACCAACTGCCCAGACCACATACATTTAATTTTTTTCCCCATATTTGTAGTTAGGAAATCAAGTCAGATCTCAAGCAAGGGTTCATAAATACCCAAACAAGGTGTTCATGCTCCCTTGGTACCCACGCCAAGCAATATCTCTCTTCTGAAGGAAAAGGTAGAGCATTTAGAGGTTAGGCAGCTCATGGGCATCTGCATGATCCCAACCTGATGACTCCCACTTCTCCCCATGGTTGGACTAGAAGATCTTAGTGGTGTTTTCCAACTTTAATGAGTCTATGATTCTATGATACCACCCGCAGCAGGACCAGGCTGCACACTCCTTCACGGCCTGCTGGGACAATGCAGCTTTGCTCAGGCAAATAAGAGGAAGCAGGTTTTCCAGAGGGGTGATCTAATTTACATGTCGCTTACACTGCGATATATGGGAATACATTTGACTCTTTGATTTCCCAGTCGTAAATTTTACTCCTGCTGACAGAAAGAGTAATTGCTGTGACCAGAATCAAACTGATTGCTTAAAATGTCGAAGTTGACTTTTTTGCTCCACTTCTACAACATACACATTCCTGAAGGCTGAGGTTTAGACAGATAGATATGGTATTGGTGTTTACCAGAAGTATCTTTGAAATGCTTTGTAGTGCCAAAGTATACAGAAGGCTCATTTACTATGTTGGAAGAGTAAATGTAACAGGGGTGTTTCTGCAGAAGTAAAATATATGTATGTTTTTATTTCCTATTCTCTTACATAACCTTGTTATTAGTTTGAAACTCTCCAGGCATTCTGTAGGTGATAAAAAGAGGAGAAAAGTTATTTCTAGAAAGCTGAGCAGTTCTAATTTCTCCTGTTTTTAAACCAAACATGCCAGCTTAAGCAGAAAGGTGTAACCACACTCCGCTTCAGGGACAGGATAGCAGTCAGAGCAACAAATGAAAATAAAGGTCCAAGCAATTTCCATAAGGAGATGCAGCTGAAGGCCGCTGATCCTTTTGCAGATACAGCTGCCTGCACAGGTCCAGAAGGTGCGGCAAGGAAGGAGGCCTGCGGTGGGGAAAGGGAAAGCAGCCGGCAAAAACAGACAAAGGTTTGCACCAAGCCTTGCACAACTCCTCCATCAACATAATCACCACCTGCTGGCTCTGCTGTTCCCACACAACGTCCCACAGAGGGCTCAGAAGTGCTCAGAGATTTCACCAGGATTTGGGAGCATGAAGGGCCACCCCATGTACTCAGCTGTTCTCTGCCGTTCAGGGCTCAGGGCTGTTGCTTGCATGATTTGCTCCCCATTCCTTCCCTGGGCTTCCATCTGATGACATCAATATCAACATATGCTCTGGTGTAGATCAGCACCATATACTCCACACATAGTTGAATTTGCTTTAACTCAATGAAAGATGGAGCCTTTGGGGGTTAATCAAGTGCTCAAGTGAAAAAGGTTATTTTGATTAAAGTTTGGTAGGCTGAGTTTAGATGAAAATTGCTAGACAAACAGGATAATAATCCCATGTGTGTTAGAATACTTCATTTTCCCAGGTCCGGCCCTTTTTTTGCTGGCCATGCCTCCTCATCCTTCCCACACCATACTTGAATGGATATATCAACCCCTGCAGACAGTGAGGAGGAAGATTGTCCCACAGTGGTGTCTCCTTCTAGTCACTTTCCCAGAAACCATGTCAGCTGAATAAACATTCCTCTCTGCTCAAGAAATGAGGAATGAGCTCATGGTGAGGTTGGTAAAAGCAGAGTCTTCCTCCTCAACACCAATGTATCAGCTATGGGCATGGGGCAGGAAAACCCACCAGCATACTAGGTTCATATCTTTAGCCTTGCGTCTCAGAATCACAGACACATGGAATCATAGAATCATAGAATCACAGAATGACTTGTGTTGGAAGGGACCTTCAAATTCCAAGTCCTGTGCCATGGGTGGGGCTGCCATCCACTAGGTCGCCCTGTCACCCGTCCCTGATGATCCTCATAGGGCCTGAAGAGATGTCCTGTATAATGACAACCTAACTTCATCCTAGTGCCATTAACCACTTGCTATCCTATATATATATAATATATATTATATATATTATATATATTATATATATTATATATATATTAGGAAGTATTACTTTTCAGAAAGGGTGGTCAGGCACTGGAATGGACTGCCCAGGGAGGTGGTGGAGTCACCGAGCCTGGGGGTGTTCAAGGATAGGCTGGATGTTGTGTTGAGGGACATGGTTTAGTGGGAGCTACTGGGAATAGGTGAATGGTTGGACTGGATGATCTTGAAGGTCTTTTCCAACCTTGGTGATTCTATGATTCTATGATTCTATATGCCTGTGTCCCATAGACAGTTGTCACAAATGTCTTGGAGAAGACAGGTCTTGACATTTTGCGCCACTGCAGGTTGAAAACATCCAAATCATGGGAACGCCTCTGCCTACACCCTGTGTAAAGCAGGAACAGTGATATTTTCCAAGGAGGCTTTGCTGCAGGTAAAGTAATGAGCACATTGCAAGAATTGCAATATAATTATTATTAGATCCTTGTAATTTTTAAAGGTGTACTGTGCTGGATTTGCCCCCTTATGAGCATTAGGAAGAAGT
This sequence comes from Lagopus leucura, assembly GCF_019238085.1. Classification (NCBI taxonomy): domain Eukaryota; kingdom Metazoa; phylum Chordata; class Aves; order Galliformes; family Phasianidae; genus Lagopus; species Lagopus leucura. The sequence goes on along the minus strand of NW_024962263.1, from coordinate 68,926,008 downwards.
GGGACAAAATTTAGCTCTGTACTAAGGACTTTTGAAAATTCTTCTCCTCCAACTTTAAAAGCAACTCAAATTGTTAAATCTAATACTAACCCAGAAAAATCTGGAAGCTTCTGAAAAGTTTGATACTTAAAATGACTGTCAGAAAAGCAGAAATCAGAAATCATTTAGAACTACATCTAAATGATTTTACACAACTTTGTAAAAACAGTTAGAGCATCACTTCACAGGAATAGGTAAACAGAATTGGATTCCCGCTTTACGCAGGGAAAACCGACAAAAAGAAAAGTCATTGTGAATAGTCACAGAATCATAGAATGGCTTAGATTGGAAGGGAACTTAAAGACTTAAGACAGCTACCTTTATTTTGAAATGGGTATGTATCGTGTATTAAGCTGGCTCCTCACTGATCTCTGTTTGGTTTCACAGGTATGCCGTGAAAGTCTGGTTTAGCTGAAGTACTGCGTAAAGCTGTTTTAACAGGCTTCAGCTCTGAAGTCCCCAAGCTTCGTTTATTAATGCTCTGGAGGCTTATATTGGTGCCACTCAAGGGAACCCAGTCCGTAAGAGAAAGGCATGTTAATCTTTTTATTGTTACAGAGAGAAATTAAAATGCATGGCTTATTACACTCGCCTCATAACTGCGCATGGCTACATGCGAAAATTGACGGTAAAAATGAAGTCATGCTTTTTACAATGTGACTACCAGAATAATTTCACGTGAGTAACCACTATTTGGGATACATTTAAAGTGGTAAGAAATTCCAAGATGGCTGTTTCAGCATACTGTATTAATCAACCCAGGCTTAATTGTATGATGGCCCAAAAGTCAAACTTTTCCTTAAGTTTCCTGACCTTGACCTGAAGAAAATGTTATAACAAAATTTCAGATTGGGTTTCTTCAAGGCAACAGTTCCTTTTACCTAAACATACCTTTGAAATGGAGAGAAAGAGCTTGCTGATAAATGTTTCAACACCGCACTTTATTAAAACAAGTTATTCCTGTTGTTTACTGTGCGGTTAGGCCATGATGAAAAGCAGATCTTCACCAATACATTTCTGTGCAAATTCCTTACCTTTCTGTTTACAAAAGAAAGTGAAGTACCTTTCAGTGGTATTTGTCACAGAGCACTAGCAGCCAACAATGCGCACTGTCAACTGCTTAAGGTTTCACTTCCTAATTAACTTTTCCAGCAGCAAAGGAACTGTCTGAAACCACAAAGCTCTCCCATTTACCCTCCCGTCACCCCGCCCCATTCATCCGCGGCCCCACGGCTGCAGCCACCGCGCAGCAGAGACCCGCGGAGGGTCCCCACCATCAAGGGGAAACCTGAGCAGCCCGCCTGCACCGCGGCCACTTTGCTGCTTGAGAAAACTGCTTTTTCTAAACGAAACTGCTTTTTCTAAAAGATGCAATTCCGCCACTAGCTCCCAGTGCTGATATTTTTCTGAAGTAAAGCATTTCTCTTCTTTTTTTTGATTTTTATTTTGCCTGTCCTCATACGGATAACTTTCCATTCAGACACTTGCTAGGCTTGTGGAGTGAATGGACTGTCCCCAGGTACAAATCATCTTTTGTTCTACCGAATAGCAAAAATACTGGACATAGCTGAAGTGGTTATAGAGGGTGTTGAGATCTGCTTGAATGTGATAAATAGAAAAACAAAAGAAAAAAAAAAAAAAAAGCTCTGTGTAATTGTTTGTGATTACAAAACAGCTTTAATTTGAACAGTTCAAAACGCAGATCAGCACAGAAGTCCTGCCCATTTCAAACACATTCCCCTATTTCTTCTAATAATTAACCCTGGTCTCTTTTTTTATTATCTGGTGTGTCTTTTAGAGCATGATTTGTTTACCTGAAGTAAAATTTCTGCAATAGTTACCAAAGCATGAATCAGCTGGAAGGTGCCAAACCCAGATGTGGAACACAAATACAATCCCAACAAGTTTCTGCAAACAAGTGCTCTCTGAACAATGTGTCCCAAATTCTGCTGCTTGCTCAGCCCTACAATGGTACAAAAAAAATTTGGTGTGAGGCTCAAAGACACAAAAACCAACCTGTTTTCATTTTCCTGCTGTAAGTTTTTTTCTCTGTCAGGATGATTGTGGAATACTAATTGCTTTATAGCTCAAATATCTCAAGGTGAGGCTCTTCCAAATGCAGGCTCCCAAACTTATCGACACTGCACTGGTAGCTAAATTACAAAACGACAGATTCATCAACTGAATGAGCTGCTATCAGATAATATGAGCTGCAGACGTCTCAGAAGGAATCGCTGACATCTGCAGAGCTCTGGCAATCAACTGCTTACAGGTCCTACACCTGCCTACTGATAGGATTTATTTCACAAATCATTCTAATGGCCATTTTCTCCAGGAGAAAAAAAATATATATCTGAGAAGGTAAAAAGTTCAGCACCGCAGCATGATGCGGGAAGGCAGGATGGTGAGACAAAACTCTACAGAGCTCTGCACGCTCCCCAGCCCCAAGCTGCCTGCAGGCAGGGAGCCAGCACACAGCTCCAGGCAGAAGGTGCTGCTTGGCCACTCGTAATTGAGCCACTGGTTGTACAGTAGGAGAGGCAATGACACTAGTAAGCACTAATCCTACCAAAGGCTTTCTGGTCCCTTTCCAGGTCAGCTCTAATCGGCTGTGACTGTAAGGTCCACTTTCAATGACAGCCCGTGACATAGGTTATACAGCAAGCCTTACAGATGAGTCACATCCAGCCCTTTGGATTAAGCAGGAGTTGCTTCATAACCTTCTGCTCACTGAAGTCTGCTTAGTAAGCAATCATGCAATAACAACCTGATTCCAAATAGGCATGTTTCAGTAAGTAGGCATTTCCCAACAGTGAACCACAGATACAAAATAATAATGATAGCCTAGAAAGACTGAGCTGCTAGGTGGTTACAAACATCATGCACTAAGCTCGCTTTCCCCTTCAAAATAGCTGCAGACTCATGAAAATCAAAGAATCATAGGATCCTAGAATCACAGAATCATTAACATTGCAAAGACCACTAAGATCACCGAGTCCAAACTGTCAAACCATCCCCACCACGACCACTAACCCCACTAACACCTCTCAGTGCCACATCTCCACATTCCTTGAACACTCCCAGGGAAGGTGACTCCCCACCCCTCTGAGCAGACTGTACCAGTGCCTCACCACTTTTCCTGAGAAGAAATTATTCCTAATGTCCAACCTGAACCTGCCAACCTAAGGCCATTATTTCTTAACCTATCACTGGTTAGCTGGGAGAAGAGGCTGACCCCACCTTGCTATAACTTTTTTTCAGGTCATTGTAGAGAGCAGTAAACACGAGCATACAGATGGCTGTGTGTCACTTATAGCCAACATACTGATGCCACATAGCAGAAACTTCTGGGTGCAGGCACCTCCAGTGCTGGGAAGCAACCATGTTTTCCATGTCTGAGTCAACAGTCCAGATACGCTGTGAAGATTAATAACATGATTTCTTTCTATTATAAAGCAATATTTATATAAGGAAACACAATAAATGTATTAACAGCAGGAAATCCCATTTGTGCGGGGACAAGTCCAGATGTTGTTCACAAAGTGCAAACTCTAAACTGCAAAGTGCAGTGGGTACCGCCGAAATTGAACTAAATTAAGTTAATGGAGGCATTTCCTATTCTGCCATTTCGGAAACAACAAAGCATCTGTTAATAAGGAAAAACTAGAGAAATGACCAGCCTATTGAGTAGCCCACCAAATAAACACTTTACACTCTCTGCTCAGGAATTTCCTTCAGATCCTTTATAAAGCAGGCATTAGAAATTTCCGTATCTGCAGGTTCATATTTTCAAGAGCACGTGAGTTATGTGAGAACACAAGAAGTGAAGTATGCCTTCTCCTGCCATAAATAATCTGATAAATACTTGTGAGTCCATTCTCAGCTATTGTGCTCAGTATTCTTGGCAAATCGCTAGTATGTTGGGTTTTTTTGCTTTTGCCATACTGATTCTCACAGGGGTACTGCTCACATTTGCTCCCAGTGCCTTTACATGCAGACGACAGCCACAGTATACAACCATGCTTGCTCTCCAGCAGTGTAGGCACATGTAACTCCAGGCTAAGATTTCACAAGAAGAAAATAGGCATAAAAAAGCTTGGACTGCCAGGCCAGCATACACAGATTATTACTGTGTTCTACACTGGATACCACTGCATTCAGAAAAAAAAACATCCTGGCAGAGGACAGCTGCTTCATGTCCCGAAACACCTTGATTTCCTTCCCTCACCCTACTACCACTCATATTTTGAAGGACTGGAGCTAAATCTGTTTACAGATACAGATACACAGTACAGATATCCCCCAAGAAAAATTCCAGGTGTTCAGCACAGAGATGCAAGGAACATGGTTTTGTTGGTAATAACAGTGTTCGGATTTGGAAATTCACCTCTACTTGTGCAAAGAGTGGTGGCCCAGGGGGCTTGCACTCATTTTCTCTGCTGAAGATTGGTTTTCAGCTCCCTCCTGCACCTCCTCAAAGTCTGTCTGGACAAAATATAGGAATCTCCATTTTGTGGGAAATTCTGCCATTGAGTTCCAACCACAGCAAGAAATGCACTTTTGCAGTTTCTAACACTTTTTCCAGGAGGGATAATAGAAACATTTCTGTCTGAAACCAAGCAGATCAGCTGACTGCACCAGTCCTGTCCTTCCAAAGAGCCTCAAGGCTCAGTGCCCACCCAGGGTTCCAATGCAGAGTCACCTTCAGCGAGTACGTCAGCCACCACTGCCTCAATGGGTCTCTCACCAGCAGCATCCCAGCTGCTGCATACACCAGTGCTCTCTTGCATTCTCTCCACTACACATTGCAGCTTTTCAGATGTTTGTGTGTTGTTTTCGGGTTTTTTTTTTTAACTTAGGTTCCTGCGTTTCGTAGAGGGTGCTGGGAACACAGATGGAGGGTGAGTATATCCAGATGCTCATATTGGCTTTTCCCAGTACGGCCTTGGGTTGCTCCTTTGCAGTTGCAGGAGGAAGGGAAACTGAACCCAAATATTCTGTTACTGTCATAAACTCCTCCAATTCTCCCACTTTCAATACTTCTAAAATTAAGGCCATGCACCATTGCCTCACTATATCCCTTTCACTCCACTCTTTATAGATATTCTATATGAGGCTGGTCTACAGTTTCCGTCATCATTAAGGGATTTCATGACAAATAGTCTATAAGCCTGAACCTTTAATCCTTCCTATTCATTCTAGCACAGAGTCCCCAGGGAGCACCTGCAATGTATTCTCACCAACAAGACTGTCTCAGAGTGAATGTCCTTCCCCTAAGATTATTCAGCATCTTCATCACCCATGGCAGTTCTCTGAAAGGAGCTCCCCATAGCTCCTGCACTGAATCTTCACACTGATGCCGTAGTCAGGGGTAACAAATGCCTTGTTGGGTAATACAAAATCCCTGGTTGCAAGGAAGTCAAATAGCAAAACTCCCATTGCCACTGGGACACATTGAGCAGATCATATAGACCAAGGACTACACATGGAAACAGTGTTGTGCATGTCTCTGTAAAAATATTATATCTATCTTGGCTTCATTATTCCTACTATTTCTTGGTCCATAATAAGACCAAACAAATCCTAAATTTTCTCTTTCCTAGAGCTTCTATTAACGAATCTAACCCTACTCCCATTGTACTTCTTAACTGTAAAATAGATTTGGATTTTCAGACTAAGAAAAAAAAATGCAGAAAAAAAACAAAAATCAACCATTGATTTCATAACTTTTTTTTTTTTTTTTTTTTTTTTTTTTTTTTAAGTGTTAAAATTGTTCTTAGAAAAAACTCCAAATTTATTCAGCTAAGAAATGCAGCGTCAGGGTCCTTAAACAATCTACATGACAATGTGTAATAATTTGACAAAATAATTAAGTAGTTATTATGGAAGAATTGTAATGACTTGGTTAGAGATTGGATTATATTTATTTTTAATGTGTTGTTTCTAAAAGATAGAGTAAGTAATATGTGGATATTTTTCTTTACATTTTTTGGTTATTTTTATTTCTTATAAGGAGGTTTATTGCTGCATTAAAAGCATACAAAACTCCCAGATCTGGCCAAACAGTTAATGTGGCTTTGAATTACATTGGTTACACATGAAGCATAACACCTGGATCCTGCCAGGAGTTTGGCCCTTATTGTTGTCTATGGAGCATATGATAGGTTGGAGAACCCTAAACTGCAATGTCCCACATTCTGGCAGTGTTCCTGCAACAGCTTTCTGAATGTGGGAATGCATGGGCCAAGCAAGTGAAACGCCTGGCTGTCTCCCTCTCAGCAGGTTTACTGCTGCATTAAAAGCATACAACTCATAGGACATGAATGTTACAGATACAGAAGACTGCTACCTGCAAGGCTTCTTCTTCCTTCCTTGCAAAAAGAAGTCCAAAAATGAACGACAGGAGACTACAGAATTTCACGTGGTCACCAATTGTAGAGGCTTCATTTGTTGAGTGCCTGGTGAAGATCTTGGCGCTTGACTCCTATGCATTCCCAGATATAAGATCCTGGAAGCCAACCACATCTATATAATGTTTCATATCCTGCAGAATCTTGCCTATTTGGGATGGGAAACCAAGATAAATAATCGCTTCTGACCTCTGTTCCTATAGATTTCACCAGTCCACTACTATAACTGGGTTAATATCCCCTTCATACCTCAAAATCCGCTGTTTTAATGAAGCGTGGATTAATATAAGATATACATCAATATCATGCCCATTACCACCCCTAGAAAACACAACTGCAGAAATGACCTGCATGTTTTCTGAGCTGGGGTTGAATGGGTTCAGTGAATCAGAGGCCACTCACTGAGCAATGTGGGGACACGGCAACTTTAATAACTGCTCTGTAATTTAGAACTTGCACTTACTGTGTGTACAGATGGAAGTGGATATCAGATAATTCAAACAAGTAATTTGGACTCATATGTGAAAAAAAGGGGACAAATGAAGGCTAGGTGACCTTAATATTGATGTTTAATACTGGCTATTCAGTGCTTCATTTTAAAGTCTTGATAGTATTTCTTGAAGAATGGTATATTTTTTAACATAGAAGACTACAGGTGGACTCACTTGCTTTTCCACGAGGCCTGGTGAGATTTTTGATTTTTCAAAACTTTATAATACCAAAAAATTTTGAAGATAACTAAGAGCAGGGTACTGATACTGAAGTTGGTGATACTTTGTCTTAGGGCGTTTTTTTGTGCCCCAGAGATATACAAAATATGAACTAGCAAATATTTTCATGAGTTGAATTTTTAAAGAAGCAAAAGATCTTGGTAAGAACTTCCCAAAATAACTCTTCCCATACATTATACAAAAGGAAAAAAAAAAACCCTCAAGTTTAGCAAAAATTTCTGGAAACAAGATTGAAAATATTTAGCATCAACAGCATTGCCTGTAATAGCAGTTAAATATAACGGTGTATAAAAACCTAATCATAAAATATTTCTACAAATATATCCCGTGTAAAACATCATCTTGCACAATGCATTACAGTCGAACCATAGAGGAAGTGTCATTTTTAAGCAACATTTAAGCAACAAGAACATTTAGCAGACACAAATGCTAGACTTGTCCAAGGATCACATCTTTAACTATGAATCCAACTTAAATATAATTTTAGCTTAGAAACTGGTTGCAAGATTTACTTGTGAAATGCCAGAAAACTTATCCAATGCATAGTGTTGTAAATTGCTAAGGACTGGCTGCACCTTTCATATAAAACCAGAGATTTAATCCCCTTGGAGTAAAACTTAGTCTTAAAAATGTCATCATGCTTGGTCCTTCCAGCATGCTTTCTCATTTATTATTATTTCTTGATTCTTATGTACACATGCTCAGCTAGCAACAAAATATTCTTAGTACTATAAACTAGATGAGTATAGAAAGAGGCAGAATCTTCAATTCCCAAGGGTACCAGCTACTTCTATTTTTATTCAAAATCATTTCATGTAGATTTTTTTTTTCATTTTGTATTGTTCATTACTGCTTCCCCAGTCAAATTCACTCACTTTAAATCTTCATAATCATTAAACGGTGTGTGCCACTTCAATCCCAAAAAAGAAAAAAATTTAGTTGTGTAGCAGAGATTAAAGGCTTTTGACATGCTCACTGTTAACAGGAAGTAGCGAAAAATACATTTCTTCATCAAATCATTTTCACAAAGTCTCATATAGTTCATCAGAAGTGGCCATTAGTGTTATTTCAAAGACGTTCCTGTGGTTTCTGCTAACTACTTATTACACAACCATCATTTTATAATATAAACCAATGACTTGGTGATAAAGTACACCAGTTGGAAACATAAACAGATGCATTATGGATAACTTAAGTACTGCTTTCTCTTCTACAAAATTCGTTCTATGTCACTTAAAAGGAAAAATCAAAGGAACCTTATGTTTAATAATATTTAGATATTCAAGATATGCCCAAACTAAGCATTTACAATATTCTGTGTTGCAGAATACTGAACTTTGGATTCGAAAATTAAATGAGATGGAAAATGCTTATGATCCCTTGATAAGCATAGCTAGGAATAAATTGGCATGCGGAGGAGAAAGAAAAGCCAAAAACAGCAAGAGTTGTGCTGCACAGGGCTTTTGTAATGACTTTGCGGCCCTATTTCCCAGACTGTATTTCCAGTTTTTGAAAATCAGACAGGCAAAGAAGTACAGTAAAACCATCTTGAAAAATCAAAATTTTCTGCGAAACTATTTATATGTTTTTATAACTATATTGTGGTAAATGCAAACTTAGTCCTAAAATGTATACGCAAGCACGCAACATTGACTGCAGGACGGCACCATTGTCTCTAGCAGTGACTTCAATGAAAATAATACTCCAGTTTTGCAGCAGAGTTTGTGTGTTTATTGGTTGCCTGTTTGCTGAGATGAATGATCTCAAATCCATGTTCTTTCAGTTCAGTTCTTCGCTACCATATTTTAAAATAAGAAACTCAAAAAAAATTCATCTTTCACTCATGTAGAAAGAAATGAGTTGATAAATTTAACCAAAGAAAGTGTATTAAAGTGTTAAAATCAATTAACAGAAGTTAAGTTGAAGATTTGGCATGCAGCTATGAAAGACCAATATCGTAAGCAGCAACAGCAGAAGGTGCTGATCCCACCTCAGAACGTTAGGAGTAGTGCCCTCCAAAGGCAAGCCACTCCTTTACCCCAGCACTACAGTCTTCAGAAAAGAAACTCAAAGGTAGAAGGAGCTTCAAATGTTGCCCTATTCATTCATGTGGTTACAGATTTCCAACTAGCTAGCAGCTACGTGCTAAACTGTTCTCAAACGGGAATTTCAACACACCGGCTCATCTTTTAAAAGGAAAAAACCTAGAAAGCAGCGGAGTAATTTCCAATTCTCCAAGCAATCCTCAGCAGCCGTCTTATGAATTGTCCTCTTATGAACAGCCCCAAGAACAGCAAAGGTTTCCTTAGGCAAGGTTTTCAACACTGTCTCCTGCATCATCCTTATATCCAAGATGGCCTTTGCTGTCTTGCTGGGTGGACTACAATATGGATTGTTCAGCAAAAGAGTAGGGGTTACAGGTATTACCCTGCACAGCAGCTAGTGACAAGAAGGTTTCCACTGGGGACTGCTGTGGGACATGTCCTATTTAATGCCTTAATTGAGGATACTGTGAGAGAGTAGGAATTCGTCAAGTCCACCGATGGTACCAAACTGGGAGAATCTGCTGACACCACCCAGATGAGGGGTGCTATCCAGAAGGACCTAAACTGCCTAGTGGGATGGCCCAACCAAACTTGAAAAAATTTGAAGTGCTACACAAGGGACGGAAGAATCTTGAGCTGGAGAATTACTGTATGGGGACCAGCTTCCTTGGAAAGGAGAGAATTGATGGACACAAAGATGGAAACAAGCCGCCTGGCCACAGGCCCTAGGACCTAGCAAGGTGTACCAGCACTGTTCAGGGCCGTATTAATGTTTGTCAACCAACTGTGGTAGCAGTTACTCCTTTCTACTAAGAATTTCTTGGACCACATCTGGAATATTGTGTTCAGTTTGTGGGAATGCCCACAAACTGTATAGGAAGGATCAATAAAGTAGCCAATAAAGTCCATAGGAATCACTATTAAGAGAGGGAGCAACTACTGTAATAAGAACTTGTACATCCTCGATTGAACAAACAGTACAGTAAGTAATACTTTATAGACTTCTATGATGTCCCAAAGTTGCACAGTTAACACAAACACAAGTGAAGAAAACCCTCTGCTAATCTGGTATCAATATGTAATGCATCTCATAATGAACCAGGCAAATTTTCTTTCAACATGATTGCAACACATGACAAACTCCACATTGGTATTGCATGGAACCCTGGTGGAGCTTTCAGTCCTTCATAAGGAAACAAGATCGCAATCATGGATTGCATAATGGTTATTTTTTTTTCTGTGATTTAATTTTTTCATTAATTCTTTTTTTTTTTTTTTTTTTTTGTATCAGACAGGTTTGAGGAAGATTTTTACTTGTGAGAAAATAAAACTCATTTTTGAAGGAAAGTTTTGAAAATATTTCAGGTAGCTCCAGTGGATAAATAAACAATAATAGCAAGACTAGCATCACCAGTTGACTTCAAACATCACATAATTCTATTTCTTCCAATGTGCTCTGGTTGAAAGTGCCAGAGGAAAAATATCAAGGAAACTTGGGGACCCAAGCTGTACTGCCATGCCTCTCTTTCTTCTTATATTATTTTCTTCTTAAATATTTTTTTCTTGTGTAAATTTTAGCTAATATCTTAAACAAAAGGAAAAAGCTAACATGCAATTAGCCATAAATCAAGCATTAGGCAGCCTCTTGCACTACATCTTAAGACACACCACTGTGAAGGGAAGTGTCTGACTTGATACAGGGTGATGAAGCAGTTAGGAGAGCAAGAAGCTTCAGTGAATACAGAAAATCTGATGCCAAGCACTGACAGAACATGAGAGTGTGCAGCATATAATGTACCTGGTTAATTTTAAAATCAAAGAAAAGAAGAAAAAAATAATAATTTTAAGCTCTTATGGTAACTGCTTAATGAAGAGCGACGAGAGTCTACGTGATGGGGTCATGTTGTATCAAGAACAAACAGTGCCCTCTGTGGTTAAACAGAAAATGTGTTGGTTTCTTCTGCATTGTGTTCTTAAACACAGAAGCTGAGAGCACCCAAAATTGCCCTATTTAGTATAATCACTTAGCCTGATGAAAATCTTCAGTCTTTTTACCGTGCTTACCTCAGGAATGCAGATTACAAGTAGCAAACAGAAAGTAATCCACAAATAGCTTTAGAATCCTGTTTGAAAAATTGGCCTGTGAGCTATGTAGGTCTAAAAGCCAAGTGAGTACATTATGATCCAAAAAAGTGAACGATTTTTTTAAATGATTTATGTAAACTAGGAAAGAAAAACTCACTTTAAAACAAACTAGAGTGTGTATTGTTGATACGATCACATTTTAGAATACACTAAGTGTTCCAAATGGCCCTCAGTTCAATTTTGGGAAGTAAACAAAGCTCGGCTTTCAATGAGATTTAGGTTTTAAAACACAAGAAATTAGGTATATGTTAATTCAAACATTCATTAAATCCAGACTGCCATGAGTTATATTCCATGGACTAAAGTGATTGCTAATGCAGATAACAGTCATGCTTATGCAATCTGTTACAGATAATATGTTAAGTGAAATACTTTGCACAAACTTTAAAATAAAGGAACTTTCCAGTTAACAAAAGGGACAAAATTAAGGCACCATTTAAAACACATATTTTGTTCTATATTTGAAATCAGAGAGTACGTCCATGTTTTATACACAGACACAGGCTTGAACACATACACATTATTTTAATAGATGCCAGATGTGAAGTGCATTTGACACCCAGTTTACTTTGGGGGATGCAAATGTTGCATTCACGCAGCACAAAGCAGAAGCAGCATCCACTAAGGAGCACAGCCCTCCCAGCATGGCGGCACTGTGGCCCCAGCACTGGGGTGGTACAGCTGCTTACAGAGGAGCAGTGCCCATGGGGCCATGGCCTCGGGGCTCCTGGAAGCAGCTAAGGGAAGAGGAAGCAGCTAAGATCTGTTCCTTTCCCATGTGAGCAGATGCTTCTCCAGCAGCTGGGAGGTGAACACAGCCCATGGAACGGCGCTGAAAGGAGCATTTCAGCCACACCTTCAGGAAGGGGGTATCGAGAAACTGAAGGGGTTGCTGCTCCATTCCCACCTCACTTGCTTCTTCCCAGCTCCAGCTGCTCTTGGTCTCTCCCGTCCAAAGCTCAGAGAACAGGACAGTGGGACCTCTGTAGGCAGACAGTGGGGTGACTGAGATCCAAAATAGGACCAAACCATGTGGGTGTCTCCAGTGTGTGAGGTGCTATGATTTTTGCTACTATGAATGCCTAGAAAAGTCTTCTTTAAAGGTAGTTTATAGTAACTCATGTTCACACTCCTATGAGGTCCTGACCACGCACTAAGACAGCTGCGGGCACTGCTAAGCTGGAAGACACTGGCTGGCAGTCAAAGTCACCATAGTCCATAATGGAGGTGAGAGCAGGCATAGGAGTGGTCCAGGGGGAGTGGGGACACCCACAGCCCCCTGGGGATGCAGGACCTCATTGCACTGAGTGCCCATCCATGCTCAGTGTCACAGTGACAGAGAGGATGCCCCTTCCAAAATTTTGTTACACAATGTCTAATCTGCTCTTGTGAAGAAACAGGTAAAAACCACAGTTGTATGCAGCTCAGTTTCAGTGGTTCACCACCAGTAACATCACTGTATTATTCTCACAGGCACCAGGACCAGATTTGCCAGAGCAGCTGTAGGAATAGTGAGGCAGGTTTACTATGCTATAAAGCCATTACCATACTTCATTGATGGTTGTTTGTAAAAGACTCCGAAGATGTAAAGGGTAATATAAGCACTGAGTGATATTATTAGTGTTTCAAAAGCTACTTTAGCTTTTAGGCTTGATACATTTGCAGCATGCAAAAAGCCATATACCAATTCTTTGTCCTGCAGTTGGAAAGCCATCAGTGGACAGAGAGTGAAAAATGAACTCACAATTATCTATCAAAACACATTAATTTAGCACACTCGTATTTATAAAGTATTATAGTGTAAAGTATAAAGTTGTTGCTTGGGTGCATACAGGAAGATGAAGAAATTAAACATTCATTTTCCCATCCTGGGTGTCACTTTTGTTATGATATCTAGGTGTAGAGTGCTTTTCTGGCTGGGCCTCCCTATAAACTCTGCAATGCAGAGCACAGCACAGATGTCTAAATAATCTCCAAAGGCAGTTTCGCTTTGCTGATTACTGTTGATGTCAGTGCACTTATGTGGGACCTCCTGCTCTATTTTCCAAGCACCTCTTTATGCGCTAGCATGAAGCTTTGGCACACTGATGGTGTGGCACCTGGAGGCATTGCCTAGTTTCCAAGAAATGCAGCCCGACACCCACCCTGACTGTAAGATAGGACACACTAGCAGATGCACCTCTGGCCCCAAGCCGATGGCCAGGGTAGGGGGTGAGAAGCCACAGGAGTCAGAAGAGAGCATGAGAGGGCTCCAGCAGGACGGTGGTGGGAAATAGGATGCACTTACCCATCCCATAGCACAACCTCAGACAAATAGTGCTTTTGGTGGAGACAAAGTGCTCTAGCAAAATGCTTACTTTGCCTAAGATGGCCTGTAAAGACCAGGAAAAATATTTTTAAATGACTGGTAGATCACTGCTTGTAGTTTAGTAACAAGGTGCTGGTCCTGGGCAACCTGATCAAGTGTCTGATTTAGTTGTTAGTAATCCTGCCCACAGCAGGGGGGTTGGATCTAGATGATTTTTGAGGTCCTATTCAATCCAAGCCATTCTATGATTCTATGATCCTATGATTCTGCAGTCAAGTAGTTTCAGCATCTCCCAATGGGCAACAGGTAATGACAATATTCATAAGAAAAAAAATCATAATCATCATTAAATAAAGCAGTAGAAATAGAAGTGGGCAAGTGGACACTGAGTCAAAACAAAAAACATTAACAAATGTATAATTTTTAAAATATATATTGAAAAAACACTTTGAACTGTTGTCACAGGGTCTCGTGGGAGCTGTGGGCAAATTGCTTCCTGTCCTCACTTTCATTTGTGGCTGCATTTCTTGGCACGACTTCATCTCCTGGGGTGCCAAAACGACTCCCAGGATGCACTGCACTGAGAATTTGTTTCTGTGAAAGATACAGGGGAGGAAAGCAAGGCTGACTAGCAGAAAGCCAAAAGATTCTTAAATTACTGTTTCTTGTTTATGAAGTGATCAAAGGAGAAACAAAAAAAAGTCACTAAACTTCTCAGGTATAGAAATATATAATCAACGTATTTTGAATGACTTGGATGACATTTGAACACCCTATAGCAAATGGAAGAAAGGAGACACCATTAACAAATCTATTATTTATAGGATTAGATTACATGTTGTTGAAGCCTCAGGCATCCTAGTGGAAAACCATCCCTTGGTTCTCTTTAAGCCCGAGGCTCCCATTTTTCTCTCATTAATATCTAAATAGATGTCCCTACCAGCCAATTCCTCCACTCTCACACACATGCTCAGAGTATAGCAGGTGGCACAGCTGGCTTCTCTGAGATGCCAAAGCTGTGAAATGGTAATTTCAGGTGCTCTTTAGCTCACTCTCTTATATAGAAGCATATGCCCATCTACAGGTGAGGAGAGTCCCTTCATGTATAAGAAAAAAAATCAAGTAAGGGCACATGGAAAGACCTGTTAATTCATCTGCTCCATCTTGGTGACAGCATAAGATGCTTCTACAATAGAGCTTCTTCTGGCTGTTGATGTTTGGCTGAAAATTATTACTTCTTGCTGCATTCCTGTATAGATTATGAACTATCATGCACAAGTACTGCATTGAATTTTCTTGAAGATTGCAAAAGACTTAAGCTAGAAAGTCACCTGCAGCAAGAAAGGTAGAAAGCAGTTCTTCAGAGCAGCACTCAGCTGCCTTCATCACCAAACCTTCCTTCCTCTTCCTGCAGTCAGCTGTAGCCTTTATCCTATAGGTACTAATTTATGCAGCCAGAAGTTGGTGCCCTACAGCCCAGATCCACCTTCCTTGAAAAACCCCAGTCCATATCAGGGACTCAACATACTGTGCCCTGAATGCTGTATAGTTCCAAGGGAAACAATAAATATCTACAGGTTGACCTCTTTTTTATAGATTCAAGGGAAGTAAATTATTCCTAGTACATCCAAGTTTTTGCGTGACTGATTTTTCACCATTAGGTGCAGTTCTTTCTTCTTGTGTGAGAAATTAGGACAGGGAGAAGGCAGACGGATTTACTCCTAACCTGGAGTTTTAAGTGAGAGTAAAAGATAAGTAACATGATATCAATAGCCTCATTGGTTACTATCTAGGAATGGTAACCAGTGACTTCAGTGCCAGCACTCTGCCTCTTGATGTGAAGGTATAACAAAAGAGAGGAAGAATCAGATGTACCCATTCCACCGTGATTGCACTAAATGCAATCCAGCAGGCACTGTACTAGCACACACACTTTACAGAATTTTTTTTCTTGACGGCAGAGGATGAGCAAAATGTGGAAAGCACAGGCCCATTATGAAGCTTCACAGCATACTCTGGTAGTCATCAGCACTCAGTATAACCTCATTTGACCCAGCACTTTCCATCCAGTCTCTTTTTAGCTCAAAACAGGTATATTCTTTACTTATTCATTTTCCTTCACTTTTTATCCCTAAATTCTTCCCTGTCAGTTCTAGCCTCCCATACAGCACTATAAACCCAAATATTCTTCCACTAGATTTATACATTTATTTCGCTGCTGGGGATTGTTATGGTATTCTGCTTTGATCTTCGCAATAAAATAACACATAAAATTTCACTGCAATAATTATTTGAATGAGGCCACACCTTCTCAAAAGAAAAACAAACTCATTTTAAAGTGGTCACTTATGGAAAAGTCCCATAAGAGTGTTGTGTGGCTGAAATGATTAACAACCCTCAAAATATTTGATCTCAATAGTCTCAATCTTCAGACTACAGCTCCAAGGTCTCCGAGCACGTTACATTTTGTGTGAGCCATTCCTAACTACTGCTCAACCTCTTAGCATTCATTAACTGCAGAGCCTCTGTGCAACATAACCACCAATGTTACGTGGTAAAAGTAGCTTAAAGCTTTACCTCCCCTTAAATTCTAACTTGTCCTTTGATTAAAATAGTCAGCTTGATCCCTCTGAGTATTTCACCAGAGGATATGTTTTCTAATCTTTCTCTCATTCTGATCTTCCTCTAACGACCTACGATGTGTTTTGTACGCTGAAAAATCTGATTAGTTTATTTAGTAGAATACCTTGTCTGATGACACCCTTTGGAGAGCTCCTTCTGACAAGTCAGAGCTACTTATCTCCTAAGGAAGACTCATTTTCTGTTTTTTTTTTTGAGTTGTTTGTTTTTTATTTTTTTTTTTCCTTCTAGAAGTGTGGTGTTGCCCTTAGCAGTACGTTGAGTCAGAAGACCCATCATCAGTAACCACCTATACTTACTCCTGACTGTCTGCCAGTTGCAAACCTCTTCAGCAAAGATTTCTTTTCAGATCTTATGTTAGAAAAACTCAAAAGAAAATAATAATAATAATAATAATAATAATAATAATAACAATAAAGTCAGAAAAGAAGTTATAAAGAAAAAAAAAAGATCTATAAGATGACCATAAAAATAGAGATTTTCAGCAATGATTATCTGTTTATTATGACATTATGGTACCTAATCCAGCTAGGGAGGAGAACACCCTGTTCTTGATTGAAATGCTGCATGGTACTAAATCAAACATTTTACAAGTTTTGTTTTTCAACCAATTTGGAAGGCTATCCAAAAGGAAAAAAGATCTGCTTAGTTTCATTTTTTTTTTCCCTTAAAAAGCTATGTTTTGTAGATTAGTTACATTAATTTACTTCATTCTTTATTAATTGAGCCTTTCATCAACAATTCCATTTTTTTCAAACTAGTGTAGGTGTACCTGGCTTTAAATTACCTAGGTTGCAATATTACTCCTTTTAGTATAGTGTAACCTTGATTTTCACTCTGTCCTCTAAAACTTTGCACTGCTCCAGGACTTACTGAAAAATACCATTAGTTATCTAAAGAGCTCTTTGGTCAGCTCTTATGAACTTCTCAGATGCAAACAATCTAGATTTCAGACTGCCTGATTTTCAGTTGTCTAGTTTCAGTGGCTGCTGTTTAACAGCCTCTGGGTGACTGCTGGGCTAAGGAGTATTTCAGTATCAGGATCAGCATGTAATGTGACTAATTCTTGTGACTTTTTTTGAAAATACATAACAGAAGTATTTACTTAACACTTTTGTTACTTCTCCATTATAACTAACACTTCTTCCATTTCTTTTCTCAGTGGCCAATATACTTTTTGTTCCTAGCTTCCAAACTTCATTCTCATTGCCTTTAGTAGTTTCAGACATTGATTTTTTGTTTCTATTATCAAGCTTTTGAATTTCTTATTTCTTACTTAAAATCAAACTTATTATTTTAAAGCAGTATATGTGTTTTAGAGGTTTTTTATGCCTAAAAGGAATAATCTAGTTATAACACATGGTCTAATCATGGCATGTATTTCCATAATCATTTATTTTCTGTTCACTAAGATTAAGGTTGATGTACCACACAGTTAAACAAGATGCTAAATCTTTTAAAATCCAGTACGTCTTGAAATATCTGCAGTATTTTAATGTTGACAGAATGACACAGCCATCTTGTCAATCAAACTGAATGTTCAAGCAATTTATTGCTTTTTTTGTTGTTCCAACACATATTATCAGCATGCATTACAGGAACACACTATTGTGATTTTGTGATTTCATTTCAAAACTCATGTTTTCTCTCAGAATGCTGTTTAATACCATTTTCATAACATCATGTTAATGGCCCCAGAAACACAGGGCTGTAGGAAGCATACCCAAACTCTTCCCTATGCGCAACCACATCACATAATACCTTGTCAGGCTTAGATTTTTTACTTCTGTTGCTGTCAGACATTTTTTACAACAGTCAAATGCTATGAATGGATTTTCTTTAAGTCCTCTCCAGGCTTCAGTATCCCTTTTCTGATGTCGATCATCAGAGCTCGTCAGCACTACTCTTCTAAATACAAACGTACAATGGCAAGCAGCACAAAGAAACTCTTTTCTCAAAGTTTATACAGATGCTTAGACACATCACCAATCCATCCACCCATCCATCCATCCATCCATCCCTTCTCTGCTTTCAGAAACACCAAGATCAGCTCCAAACAACAGTGATCAGCAAGGAGCTCCCATCTGTTGGGACAGTACTCTATTAGATGTCAGCATCTGGCTGAGGGACATTTCATGTTGTACAACCAAGGCATCCATGCACTGTAGAAACTGCCAACTGCTGGAGCCAAAGGGGCTGGGTCGTCATGATCTGCTTCCTGCTTTATTTTCTCCACTTCACTTTGACTCCCCCAAAAGCAGACTGCAAACTTGAGAGGAGAAGAGAGGAAGGGAGAGGATGCCCAGTGACTCAGAGAGAGATAACGACCCATTTTACATAGCCTACTGTTCCCTTTCCCTTCTTGACTCTTCCTAAATAGGTTGCGTTCAGAGACTTTTGCATTCCAGGCATGTGAGTCCCATGGGCAGCATCCAGTGATGCAGTGCAAGGCAGACAGATTTACTGTCAGGTTCAGAGCATTGCTCCATGGACAACTAAATACTTATTCTTCTCATATCTCTTTTTGCCTTGGTTAATTTTAGCTTAATATCTTGATTGGACTGAAAATGAGCATGCATTTGTTCCCACTTCTGCCATGGTAATCAGGTAGATCAGCTGCCCTGCTCCTTGCTAGGAGAGATGTCCCAAACCTGGAGCCAACCCTGACCCCAGTCCCTCTGTGTCCCAATTTACCACACCACCCACAGGCTGGGGGCAGCTTCCACAGGAATAAACTGACTGACATCACCCTAGCATCCCAATCCCAAGCTGGGATGCCTTAGTAGCATTTCCTACCTGATCTGCTTGGCTGCTTTGTTTTCAGATCCAGTTAGCTGAATGACTTCCCAGTTTTGAAAAACATGGCTAATAATGGGAAAATAGATGTTTTCTGTACACGGGCATGACCCCAAATGTCACATTCTACGCAGGTGACTCTTTTCTCATTGAACTTTAAAAGCTTGCTGAGATGCTTCTGAAAACTGCTCCGAGAAAAGAATTTTTAACAGACAGCATTCATTCTGCCCAGCTCCATGCTGCGTATTCATACTGGCACACGGTGCTCTGTGCCATTCCTCAACTACACTTTCAGGCACAAACAAGAGGGGTTACTAAGAAATGCTCTTTCACTTAATCTCAGAGACTTAAGGGTTCCTGTCAGGGAACACAGCTACCAATATCATGAAGTCATTTTAAAGGGATAAATAGATAAATAAATAACGCACATATCCCAGGGATGATTTTCACTTTGGCTACAATTTTAATCAGGATAATGACACCCAAGAGCAGCATGGCAGTGCTTTTCCTTTCATTTTGTGCCATGTTCAAGTGATGTTGTTTCACAGCTTTAATAGTCCTGTCAGCATTCATCAGCAAATCAAGACAGCCTCCAGAATACTGCCATAAAAACACAGTGGATTTTTAATTAGAACAGGACAGCCTTTAGCACACCAAATACATGTTAAATTGATATTTCTCACTGCAAGCTCAAGATTACCCAGTTTCAGCTGTTTCCAAATGAAGCAAATCAAGCTTAATGTGAGCTCAGCTGAACAAATGTATTTTCTTAGGTTTACAGCAGCTTTTAACATTTAATGCCGTGTCTTTCCCCCCCCCCCCCCCCCCCTTTTTTTTTTTTAAGATGATGTTATGGTAGGAAAATGTTACACTTGCCTATGTGAGATTTACAGATGACCTTTTTACTGGACAAAAGTTCTGTGGAACATGGGACAGAATATAAATCCCACTCTCTGCTTCATCAAAAGCTGATAAATACGTGAGGAAGATTAAGAGCGTAGCTTAATGAGCCAGTATGTTTTCCATTACAGTTGTAACTCTTTGCCAAAAAGTATTCATTCCACATTCATTTCATTCATTTTGTTTTGAAAAATAACGAGTCCTTCATGAAGCCATATAGGTTTTCTGGATGCATCACTTTTCAGGACGTTGGTGGTTTGTGGTGTTGTTGATGTGGATCAAAAGGAGTCATACTCATTTGTTGCTTTTACTGCAATCTTAAGTACCACGAGCTCCTGGATCATTTGTTGTTAGTATCTGGGAAATATTAAACCATACTCAGGATTCACATCCAATCCCATTTTACAGTAATGAAAGCCACAGGAAAAATGTGATGTTTGTTACTCCTATGTTAGTTTTCTATTAATTATGTGGAACACGTGTCATTTTTCCATTTAGCACGTCAGAAGGTGTGACCTCAGGAAAAAGAAACACTTTCAAAGGCTAGCTTAAAACCATGGAAGAGGGGAATCTATTTTGCTGACAGCATACATATACTCCTCATCTGCACAGCTACCACAGCAGCTAGTTGGATTCCCTGAAATCAGACAATGTGCAAATGTTCCTTGTCCTAAAAAGTAAGAAGGACTGGTGGGGACTATGGCCTACCTACAGAAGGAAGTGTCGTCAGGCACTTTTAACACGGCAGTCTCACCTCCTGGGCACAGGGCTTCACCTGTGCAGCATAATGAATGGAGGAGTCAGGCATATTGCTCCTCAACCTGTATTAACAGAGACTCACTAGAGAAATTTTGCTGCTGGACTCAACTGTATTTTCCACAATAACTCCTGTGTGACTTGTGTTACCCACTTAAGGAGATGCCTATTGTTGTAATATGTACTTTATCCTAGCAAGAAGTAGGAAAAGCACAACAGTAGGAAGGAAAAAATAGTTAGAAAACCTAGTTGGTTGACTGCAGAATAGAAACAGAATCATAGAATCATTTGAGTTGAAAGGAACATTCAAAGGTTCATAGAATCATAGAATCATTAAGGTCCAATGAGATCACCTTGTCCAACTGTCAAACCTTCCCCACCATGCCCACTGACCATGTCCTTCAGTGCCACACCTACACACTTCTTGAACACTTTCAGGGATGATGACTCCACCACTTCCCTGGGCAGCCTGTGCCAATGCATCAACACTCTTTCTGAAAAGAGATTTTTCCTAATACCCATTCTGAACCTCCCCTTTGGTGAGTTAAGGCCATTCCCTCTCATCTTATCGCCATTACCTGAGAGAAGAGGCCGACCTTCACCTCCCCTTCAGGACTCCCATCTTGGTGTCATCTGCAAACTTAATGAGGGTGCACTCAATGCCTTCATCCAAGTAATCAATAAAGATATTAAACAGAGCCGTCCCAAATACTGACCCCTGAGGAACACCACTTGTGACCGGTCACCAGCTGGATTTAACTCCATTTACCACCACTTTCTGGGCCCAGCCATCCAGCCAGTTCTTTATCTAGCAAGACTGTATCTGTCCAAGCCATTGGCTGCCAGCTTCTCCAGAATAATACTGTGGTACTCATTTGCCATCTACTCCAATTCCCCTGTAATAAGCAGGGACACGTACATCTAGATAGGGTTGCTCAGAGCCCTGTTCAGCCTGACCTTGAATGTCTGCAGGGATCACCTCCTTGGGCAGCCAATATTCTGGTGTCCATCTGGATGCCACATCTCTGCGACTCATTTTGAGCTTGACCTGAGTGTCTTAGAAATAATGTAGAAAGGGATTAACTACGGGCAGAGAGACCACTACCACTGCCCATCAGAGAACTGGTGGCAGAGCAAAGGCTGTACTATTTTCACTGCCATGCTGGGAGTATAGAGCTGAAGACAGAGAATACACAATCCCTGCTTACTTCTCATATCCCTGAGCCACACAATGCTGGAGAGGTCTGAAGAAGAGCAGGGAAGTTGCTTCAGGGTCATTCAAGCAAACCACATGTTCTGCCTCCTCCAGAGTTTGATCCCCCTCTTGGTGAGGGGATCACTCGTGCCAGTCCCTCTGGCAGCAAATCACTCTGTATGTATTTTTCCCTGGTCTCTCAGGAAACCTGCAGGACTCGCAGGCTATTCAACCAGCTTATACCACATGGGAAATGATGCACTCTGGTGGGATGATGGGACAAAGTCTCCATCCAAACATATCTCACATGTCTTATTATTGGTTTTGGGCTTAGTCCTAAATGGTTTTGTTTTGGTTTTTTTTCCCCCCAGATAAACGTATTCATCACAGTTAAGACATTCCATCTCAATCATTTTGCTCAGTGCTCAACCCAAAACATGCAGAAAATGAAATACCTCTAAGTCAATCATCAAAGCTAAATTAAATAAGCACAAACCTTCACTTAAGTTTTAAATGGCAATTGAAGTTCTGAACCTGAAATTTCACATGTAAATTATGACTTCACTTTCAGAATTTATGTTGGCCAAATTTCTGTAGTGAATCCATCAAATGCAATAGTCTGTGGGAAGCTTACTTCCGAGAAACAATTTCCTACAGTGAGAAGCAGAGAATAAGTAGAATGATGAATGTATCCTTACACATATGACTGTTTAATAGAAACAAGCAGGCATCATGATAATGTAAAATTTAGAAGAAATGGGACAATGTCTGCATTTTACCATTTTCCGACTGTTTCAGCTCCATGCTAAGGCTCAGATCTGAAAGATGCTGAGTGTCCCCAGTTTGGCAAACACCAAAGGGCAAAATTTACTTCAAGTCTACAAAGAGGCCTTCAAATCTAATGTAAAAACAGATTAAAAAGCATTGGTTCAAAAAATACACTCCATCATCATTTATTTCCAGGTGGCACTTGAGCTGCTGTCTTTGTCCCTGTTGTCACCTAGCTGAGGGAATTTATGCTCCAATTTTCTTCCCCCTGTAAAAAGTTGTTAAGAATTGGGATATGCAATCTGCTAGGGAAAGATCTGAACTTTCTTCTATTGTTCTATTCTGGGTCAGGCTCAGAGATCTGAAGTAGCATTTGCTACTGCTTGTTTGGGTACTTTATTCTTGCTGTCCCAGCCACATCAGAGGCAAGGCCACTGCACAGCACAAGAAGTGTGTCTGTTAAATATTTATTAGGAAAAACATAAAGCCACGGAAATAAAAATGAGAGACTACTTGTACAATTACTTTTCAAGGCTATTATATGATTGTCTTCATGATGCTGAGCAATTCCTATGTTGATAGTATGTTTTAAGTAGGTGCAAGCAGTTCTTTCAGTAGCTCACAAGCCCATGCAAGACACAATCAAAGGCAATTTTAAATATTAAGTAAGAAATCTGTGGAAGAATGCTATTTGTGCTTGAGGAACATTGTGTATAATCCACAATATTATTTGGAAAAAGTAAAATACAAAGTCATTAACACTTTCTGCTCCTTTTCTGTTAGGACAAGAGGTAATGGCCTTAAGTTGCGCCAGGGGAGGTTGAAGTTGGATATTAGGAAAACTGTCTTCTCAGAAAGAGTGGTAATGCATGGGTTGCTCATGGAGTTGGTGGAGTCACCATCCCTGGAGGTGTTCAAGAACCTCATGGATACAGCACTGAGGGACATGGCTGGTGGGCATAGTGGTGACAGATCAGAGGCTGGACTAGATGACCTTAATGGCCTTCTGCAACCTCAATGATTCTATGATTCTATGACTTGATTGTCTCATCTGTTCAGAAATAAAATGCCTCAACATCAGCCCCTGCTTCAGCAAAGAGTTGTTGGAGAGGAAACATCCCCATCCTGGCCTAGGAAAAGCCTAAATCTTGTTGCTGGAGGAATCAACTAAGTGATAGGGCACAAGGCTTCAGGTTCCATTTCCAGAGTGCCCAAATCACTGTGACCTTAGCTAAAAGTAGACCAGTGCCTTCCCTTCTAACAAATGAATAAAGATTTCCCAGTGGGAATGCCTCAAACCATCTTTCAAAGAGAAATTGCTATAGGAGAAACATGTAAGAAACACTACTGGAAATCCATTAGTGCAAGAAAGGATTTGTTTTCAAAGTCAAAATAATTCAGCTAAAGCAGTAATATGCAGCAGAGCAGAGCTCACATAAACATTTCACAAGTGGGTGGCAAGGAGCAAAGAACCAGAGAGGAATAAATAAATTACTCCTCTCTGCTAAATAAATCATGTAAATCATAAGCTTTCTGGGGCAGATACTCTAGATACTTTCTTTTCTGTATATATTTGTACAGTGTGTCGCAAGACAGACCCCTAGATTCTTTGAGGGGGCCTCTGGAGCCCACAGGAATACAAATGGAAAATTGGATGAAAATCAGTCAATGCTGAGGTAGACCTGGCCCCATTCCGAGGGGATGGCAGGGCCATGCAGCCATGTCCACATCACTTCTCTGCAGATGTGGCCTTGCTCCTGCACCGCCCTGCACTGAGAAAGTTGGGACAGCTCCAGGCTGTAAGCACCCCAAAGGCTGGCCTGAGCCCCCACCTGTCACCATACATTTGCCATCGCCTGTGGAATTTTCTTCCATGCCTCTCCCCTTAGGGAAGAAATCAGAAGTGTTTTCTAGAAGCAGTCCCCAGAGAAAAAAGACCCAAGCAAACGTCCCATGGTGACTTTAAGTACATGCAGCACTTGTGTTATGTTTGGGTAGACATATCTCAGCACAGCTTCAAAGAAGTGGCCCAAAGCTCCTTGAGACAGGGAGGAGGAAATGTTCCTTTTGGAAACCCTAGATTGATTATTTTGTACATAGGCTCCCCCAAAAATTACACTGGGTAATCCATGTGTGCTTAACCTTTGGGCTCTCAACTAATTAATTAAAGTTACACATAGTACACTCAGTGTTAGTGAGGTAATATTTCATCATGTTTAAAGTAGTGAAGGTTTTGGCACAGTGCAGTCTTTTCTTAGTCCAGATTGGAATAACAGGGGTTATATAAATGCAAATTACACAATTTGACAGCTGTGTAACATCAGCATGTTATGACTGAAAGAACTAAATCCCAAGACCCTCACTGACCGGTGAAATCAGACTCCCATTGAACTCTGCCTGCACAGGGCCTGCAGAAGACAGTCCAGGTTGGACCTCCTCACTCTCCTGAGCAGCACATTTTATCGCACTGCTCCACTCACATGTGGGCTTTCAGTGCTTGCTCCTCCTTCCCCTGCACATCGCCAGCTATTGTGGATTTTCTTCCTTCTCACACCAACTGTATCTTCTTCCTTGCCTTTTCTCTACCCTTTCCATTTTGCCATCTTTCTTCTGAATGTTCCTTTATTTACTTCCGAGTCCTTTTCCCACTCTTCAGAATGCTTTGAAGTATTTTATTGTATTTTATTTGTTGTACCTATGTGGCTTCTTGAGTAATTCTGATGTCTTCTCCTGTTCCTCTGGCCATTGTTCTTCCAGCACATTCCCATCTCAGTAAGGATTCGTCCATCAATTTCTCTTCAGTTTCTGTTCACAGTAGGAATCACCTTGATTTGGTCTGGCCATCCACAGGTGACACCCCACCACCACCTCTCTACAACTGCCTGAAAGAAAACTAGCAAGGTGGGGGTTCATTGTCTTTTCTAGGTAACAGCAATAGGATGAGAAGAAATAGCCTTAAGTTGTGTCAGGGTTGGTTTCTGGTTAAGAAAAATTTATTTTCAGAAAAAGTGGTAAAGCATTGAAACAGGTTGATCAGGGAGGTGTTGGAGTTGTGAAGAAACATGGAGATGTGGCACTGAGTGACACGGTCTGGAGCTGTCACAGATATGGACAGACAGATATGGGTTAGCCTAGGTGATTTTATTGGTCTTTCCAACCTTAATGAATCTATAATTCACCTTTTTTTCTTTGCCACAGCTTTTTGGAGTATCGCTTGTCTCAGTGACCTTCAGATCCCACAGATGTTGCAGCAAATGCCCAAGCCAAGAGGGCTGAAACCTGTAATGTTAGCTTACTTACTCTCCTGTCCGGTCTGCTCATCCTGCTATGTCAAGAGACTATCCCAGGCACATGAGATTGACATGTGAGATGAGATTTGTCTTTCCCCCAGGACATACCTAATAAATTTTTTTTTTTTCCTACCTCAAAAGCATCATTTTTAAACAAATGCTAATGAAAATGACTGAAACATTTACACAGAACAAACACAAAATGTAAGCATGACCTAGACTATTTTTTCCATCAGACACTAGCGGATTCTCTCTAAACTTGTATAATTCATAGCCCCTTACTCCAATATTTAGATATATAAATCCACAGGGATAAAGACTTGAGGCAATGTGTAATTTTCGATTGCATTATAACAATGATCTGAAATCATAGTACCACAGCGTTTCTTCCATAGAGGCAAAGCACTGCGTAAGAGGCACCATAGAGTAGGAAAAGCCCAAGGAAATACAAGCTCATGGCTTTGCAGACAGCGGCTACAGCATCAAAACAATCTGATTGTTGTAGTGTTGTTTCACACAAAGGGCAGGCGTGTGATAATCTGGAGGGATGGGCCATCTCCACACTGCTCTCCTGAGGCCCCTCTGGGGACCATCCCATCTCTGGCTTCTGTCTGTGTCCAAACTTCTGACCTTAGTGTCTTCCTGTTCTCAATGCACATCAACATCACAGTTTGGACACAAAAGGATTTGCATCACTTTTCTCGGTCTCATCCCTATAGGGATCTCTCTTAGCTCCATTCCCCTCACCAAGGAAGGTCTCAAGCCAGCAGTGCTGAAAGGGAGCAGTCAGGTTGTGGGGGATGCCCATGGGGACAGCTCATACTCCCTGGTTCACCACCAAATTTTATTCCACACTCTGTTCATCGTTTCACCCTCAGCAGAGGAAGGGGCACATAGTGTCAGAGGGAGGGACAGATCTTCATATGAAACACACAGTAAATGGGTTCACATGGGACATGGAAGGAATCAAGAATGATGAAGTTCTGCCAAAAACTAAGGAGCATCTGACTTTATCATTGAAAACATCTCTGAGGATGTATTCCAAAATAAATACAGAAATACTCTTATTTCCTAGAGTTTTCAGAGATAAAAGACGTTGCTGCCCCTGGTGTCATGCAGTTTATAGCACAAGATCCAGAAAAAATTTATAAAAATTTGTAACTTTTGCCTTTGTAGCAGACAAATTATCCCCACTTGCAGGTGAAGAATAGAAGGTAAGTGAGTTGCACACAGCTAGAAATCAACACTGCTCTTTTGATTTCCAGGACTGTGGCTTAAAACATAATCCTTCCTTTTTCTCCATCAGCACTACAGCTTCCTCCTCATTCAAGTCTCAGCACAGTGGTTATCATAATTTTACACTAATTTTAACTAATTTTCTGCATCACTGCTCTGCATTTAATTACTTCAAAATGCATCTCTGAATCGTTTAATATACTGTAACTGCTTTTGTGTGCTAAATAGAGGCATCGAGTGGTCTGGCAAAGCTCAACACTAAATAAATAGACCTTGAGGGAAAAATCTGAGGGAGATAGGGAGATATTTCTTTTCCCCAAAAAAGCTGTGGCTAACCTTATCCATGCTTCCCAAGTCTGCAAAAAAAGCTCCATAGAGAGGAACTGAGAAAATAACTGCAAAAACCAATTTGACTAATGCAGCCTTCTTTCCAGCCTCCATAATATTCAAAAGGAGATCTTTGATTTCTTAATATACTAATTATTTATGCTTATTCAATCACAAAAAAAAAAAAAAAAAAAAAAAAAAAATCAAAACAGACTGACTAGAAAGGAAAGGGAAAATGAAATAGGAAAGAAAGATATACCTGGCAATGTCATTTCCTAAAATGCTTGTTATAAAACAAGGAGAATTAATGAACACAAAGTCTCAGCAGAAATTC
The DNA here is from genome assembly GCF_019238085.1 of Lagopus leucura. Taxonomy (NCBI): domain Eukaryota; kingdom Metazoa; phylum Chordata; class Aves; order Galliformes; family Phasianidae; genus Lagopus; species Lagopus leucura. The sequence goes on along the minus strand of NW_024962263.1, from coordinate 68,898,088 downwards.
GGTAACAAGGTAATAGCAGAGTGCAGAATAATATAATCAAGATGCAGACTTGCTCTGCTCTGCTCTTTGCAGGAGATACAGTTGGTTTGAAGCATGGACCTCTAGACAGGATGAAACCACGGATCCATAAGGGTATTAGTCACTAATGAGGAAAAAAAAAGTAAATTTTAAAAATTTTCTTAATAGGAAATTCTACATCCTTTCTGTGGATTTTAAAAAATGAAAAAAAGTGAAAAAGTGATAGAAAAAAAAACACTTAAATGTTTGATAAATTTGAGAAAAACATTCTGTGAAAGTTATGTTTTACAGGGACATTGTTAGATGGTATGTAGAATGATAGGAAAAACCAACTGTTAGCAGCATTTTTTAATCATAGGACAGAATTTATGGCAGTTCACACATCAAAAGGAGCCAGCTGAAACATCTGAAGACGCTTACTCATTAAATCAATGTGGAAACTTCAGCTGATGAACACGTTACCCCATCTTGGCAGTGGGTGTCTGGGTGCCACTGAGCTTGGGCAAGTTTGTCCCGGGAGGGTTCTCTCCAGTAGGGGACCTTCAGTACTCCAAAGGGCATCAAGGATGGATTGGGTGCCCTGGGGCATCCATAAGGAGATTCATCTCACCGACATGAAACACACGTTAGGAAGGATCATCCACCTTCTAGATGCATTAGGTTAGAGAGCAAAGGCTAAATGAAGAAACCACTCAAAGGCAGCCCTCTCACAGGAGGCAAAGTGCCTTAGCATCAAGGGCGTGGGACATGTCCCAGCAAACACACAAACTTACAGGTTGGCCACAACAGTCACGTGCTCTGGCACACCTGAGAAATAGAGGTACAGTCACATTTTTCTGAGGTACTTTGAGTCCCACATTTCCCAGGGTTATTTACTCAAAAGCCCTTCTGTTGAACTGCAACAAAAGCTACAGCCTACTCCTTTTTTTGTTGTTGTTGATGGTTTTTTTTAACATTATTCAACCCGTTCCACCAAAATCCCACACTTTCCCTGGACGTTGCTTATATGGTACAGAAGGGGAATTTTTAAATCACATGTATTGCGAACAGAATATAATTTAATGCAGAATATACTTTAATCACTTCCTGAAGTCTGAGATTGTGGTAGAACATACCTCTAGTGGCATGAAAATCTGGATGTTATTATTATAATCTGAGGTGTGATTGAATCTGATTTGTAAATTAATTCATTTTTGAAAATATGAAGTCATACAAAATTGGCTCATATTAGTTCAAGTTTTTATCTGGCATAATAAATAAATCCCAGTTCTCCTCAGAGACGAACAGGGAGAAGAGTAGAGTACGGTAGAAAAAAATTTGTGAGCAAAAAATATGCAGTAATTGTTACTAGCTGTACTTTCTTGTCTTTCAATTAATTTACAGAGAAAAGAACAAACAAAACTCCAGGTGAAACATTCCTGAATTTGTATATTTTGCATTTTTAAATAGCTACAAACATGACTTACTCGTACTGCTCTATATTCTAGAGGCTCAGAGAAAAGATTGCTTCTGTGCATGTTACTATGTTATTATTTAGTGTTCTATACAGGTAAAATTTGCTTCTCTATTTTCTGCTCTGTCAAAACTGAAAACGATAGCCACTTACTTTCATTTTTCAATGTCTTCCAGTCAAAAAATAAATAAATAAATAAATCATATACCCATGAAGCAAGGAAGCTCTGTCATATTCAAGGACTAAGATTTGGAAGTCAACTCCAAATTCAGTTCCAAATCAGGACTTCCTACAAACTACAGCTTTTCTGTGTCAGTGTAATTCAATTAACATTGATCAACTACAAGAAACTGATATGGATACATTCATAAGTAATAACAAAGAGAAAAAATGTGTTTTTTTAATTATAGCAGCGTAAGATAAGAAGAGATGGTTGACTGCTCTGTTGTACAATTGTACATACATGGTGGTTTCTGCAAGGTTTCATTTTCTTTTTCCATTAGATCTAGGAGAATCACAGTGACTTTCCCCAGTTAACATAACTGATAGGATGATTTTACTTCTTCCTTCTTTGGAGTGGATTAGCTGTTGCCATCTGCTTACTAAGTACTTTTGAGGAAAAACTCTTCTAATTCCCATCATTCTGCAATGGTTCTGCAGTTTCTTGCCATCTTTGAATGCAGTCACTGAAAAGATAGAGCTAAAATTAGGGGGAAATGGCTCTGTATTATCATTACTTGTTATCTGCAATCTGTCTCTTTTTAAACCTGTCCTGCAGCAGGCTAACTATCTTGCAAACTTTTTCCTTTCTACTCCTATTTCTGAAGACCAGAAATATAGCACAGATCATATAATGCCATTAGGTTCTTTTTTATTGAGGTCTAGAACTGTTTGATTAAACTTCATTCTCCAAAAGGTCTTGGTATTAACCTTCCAGGAAATGTAGAGCTTGGTGTTTTGCTCGGTAGCTCAATATTTTTCTAGGATTGCTTAAATATTTGTCCGATTTCTCTGCTGTTTTGGTCTGTTGTTAATTTGCGTCTAGTACTTTGCTCTGAAGTTAGAGTATATTAACTCTAGAGTATATTAACTCTAAATCTTCTATATTTTTACCAAGTGAAAGATCTTAGACACTGACCAAACAGTTGCACAAACACTTTTTTTCTGATCAAGTTTTGTACATTTCAAGGTTTCAAATCATCTCTTCATCCTTTTACATATTCCAGTACAAAAGTGCAGTGCCTCAATCTTATAGATAGAATCATAGAGTAGTTCAGGTTGGAAAAGACCTTAAAGATCATTGAGTCCAACCACAACCTGACCATTCTACCCTAACTCTAACAACTCTCTGCTAAATCATGTCCCTGAGCACCACATCCAAATGGATTTGAAACACATTCAGGGATGCCAACTCAACCACCTCCCTGGGGAGCCTATTCCTGTACTTAACAACCCTTCTGTAAAGAAATTTTTCCTGATATTCAACTTAAACCTCCCCTGGCACAACTTGAGCCCATTTCCCCTTGTCCTGTCACCTGTCACCAGTGAGAAGAGACCAGCCCTGCTCTCAGTGCAATTACTTTTCAGGTATTTGAAGACAGCAATAAAGTCTTCCCTCAGCCTCCTTTTCCCCAGACTGAACAGCCACAGTTCCTTCAGTCTCTCCTCGTAGGCCATATTCTCCAACCCCTTCACAAGCCTTGTTGCCTTCTTTGGACCTGCTCCAGCACCTCAATGTCCTTTCTGTACTGAGGCCCCAAAACTGAACACAGTACTCGAGGTGAGGCCTCACCAATGCTGAGTATAGGGGCAGGATGACTTCCCTAGTCCTGCAAACCACACCATTCCTGATACAAAGGATGCTGCTGGCCTTCTTGGCTACCTGGGTACACTGCTGGCTCATATTCAGTTGACTATCTAGCTACACCTATGTTCCTTTCTGTCAGGCAGCTTTCCAAGCCATTCCTCACCAAGCCTGTAGGGTTGCCTGGGGTTGTTGTGACAAAAATGCAGGATTTGATACTATTGAAACTCATATAGTTAACCTTGGCCCATCAATCCAGTCTATCCAGGTCCCTCTATAGTGCCCTTCTCCCCTCAGACAGATCAACACTCCCTCCCAACTTGGTGTTGTCTGCAAACTTACTGAGGGTGCACTCAATCCCCCCATCCAGATCAATAAAGATGTTGAATAGGATTGGTCCCAGTACTGAGCCCTGGGGGACACCACCTGTGACTGGCTGCCAACTGGATTTAACTCCACTGACCACAACCCCTTGGACCTGGCCATCCAGCCAGAGTTTCATCCAGTGGAGCATGAGCTCATCCAAACCATGGGCAGCCAGCTTCTCTGCAAGAATGATGTGGAGGACAGTGTCAAAGGCTTTACTGAAGTCCAGGTAGACCACATCGACAGCCTTACCTTCATCCACTAAGCAGGTCACCTTGTCATAGAATGCAGTCAGATTTGTCAAACAGGATCTACCATTCGTAAATCTGTGCCGACTGGGCCTGATCCCCTGATTGACCTTTAATTGGCCCATGATGGCTCCCGAGATTATCTGTTCCACAACCTTCCTGGCACCAAGGTGAGACTGATAGGTCTGTAGCTACCAGGATCATCTTTCCGGCATCACATTTGAGAGGGGAAATCATTTCACTTGTACTAACTTTGTACACATCAACTTCTTTTCTTATAGTAACACACTGGAAGGTAATTCTCTGTCATAAGTCTAGCATGACTCCTAAATCTCCACGTTTTTAAGCAGCAGACAAATTAATGTTGTATTGTTTTACACTGAAATATCATGCAGCACTCTGAAAGTTATATAAGAACTTAAATATTACAATGAAGATAACGCACCAGGATATGCAAGTCTGTTCCAATAAATGTATAATCTTGTCACATCTCTATCACTGTAATTCTTGAGCACTTGCCAAGAGCATACTAAGCAATGGGATTACTGTCTTTATGGGTGTTTCATTCACTCCTTCACCTGCTTCCTGAGGTTGGAGAGCTGACTGCGCAGTACTGGATTTTCCTTTTGCTAGGTTTCTCATTCAGATGTACTTTTTATAAATGCTTCATCTGCTCTACATGTACTCAGGGAGAACAAAGATGGGCAACATGCCTCCTACATATGGTGTGGAAAGTGCTGAAGCTTGAGATGCTCGCTATTCCCATAGGATTCCACTCCACAGCCTCCAACTGGCTGCCCAGAAACTCCTGGCTGCACTACAAGGCTAGATCTTGTCTGTGGAGCTGTCTGAAGACTACTGCTAGATGGATGTTAGCTGGATGCTAGCATCTGTTTGAGAATATTGAGCAACATCGGGCAACAGTTGGGGTGAAAATGTCAACTCACATTCATAGACACTTCAATAGGAGTGTGAAAAGTTAAGTACTCCAACTGCAGTGTGGGAAAAAGATTAATTTTCTGCTGATTCCCATGCAAAATATCTTTAATGACCACTTGAGGTTCAGTTTTTTAGTTCTATATCATGTGTAAAACAGGATCTCTCTTTCTGAAAAGTAGACAAAACGTTCTGTGCTAAATCACAAGAATCCCAACTGCTGAATCAAAAGTATTGCTCAGAAACACCTGTTTATTCAAAATACCATATAACTGAATATAGAACCTGGGAAAATAATTACAGATGGGGGAAAAAAAAAAAAAAGAAAAAAAAAAGCTTGGATATTTTTTTAAATAAAATACAGATGAACTAAAGTTGCTTCTCATTGCTCTCTGGTTTCCAAGGAAAATCTAAGTATTTTCTACTACAAGATACATTGCTACCTCATAAATCCACAGGTAGAGCTTTTTTAGCTGATGCCTGCAAATGACACCCCCAGTATCATCTGTCGTTCCTTCTCCAGCAGTCTCCCTTTCTGTTGAATATTCCAGCCTCTGGAAGTCTCAGTGGACTAATATAAAGTACCCAATTTTTAAAAGCCCCAAGGCCCCTTTAAATAAAACACTTTCCCTAGCTGAAGAGTAACACCAGAAACTTTTATTTTACCCCAGGTCTCTCTCCATATGACACCTATAAACAATAAATCAAAGCACCAGCATCAGCTTTTTAACATCCACCAGCATTAATTTCTGACTAATTAAAAAATTTCTTTTCAACTTCCTTGAATAAATATGAAATAGCTGCCCAAGAATATGATGGGCTGGCATAGGTTGCATTTGGTATCACTGTAAAATGAAGTTCATAAGGTTAATCAAGTTACCAGCATTTTAGAAGTTGGGAAACTTTCTGTCCCAGATGGCTTAACAGGTGACTCCTATAAATTACACAGTACATTACAACGGCATCCGCTAGCCTTGTTAGAAGAAGGAGTCAGTCAGCATTTCCATTATAAACCCCTATTTTCAGAGTTTATTAGATAGCCATAAAAACATTCTCCAACCTGAATTTGGCACACTACGTTTTCACCTTATGAACAAACTTTCTGTGTTACAGAAAGCCTATCATATGCAAGTCACATTTCACATTAGATCAAAATTTTCAAAGCTAATTAAAAACAAAACCTCTGAAATTTTTAGAATTCTTCTTACCATCCCTGTGTTGCTACCAAGGATATTAAGTTTAACAAGGTTTTGTTCCACTATGGCCTATAATTTCTTGCTAACTGATCCTGAAGGCAGGTTATTGAATTTGCAACATGATAATTCCTTTCACAACAATGCACCAGAACATTATAAAGGGAATCTTACACCAACTTCTGACAGAATGGCATCTTGAGATTTTGTGGGGAAAAAAGAAAACAATATGAATGAAAATATAGTCTTTGAAGAACGTGTTTAGTTCACCTAAAGTTGGGCAAACTCCTGGAAAAAGATCTCATGTTAAAATGGTGGCATAATTTAAGAAACCATTTGATGCTCAGCAAATATGTGGAATTCAGTATTAACAAAAACCAAGGAAAGAATGACTTCACATACACCAAGAATATTATTTAGCATGCATAACAGAAACAACAGAAAAGTATCAGTGAAATAGTTACAGGTAAACGATACCAAAAAGATTTAATGTGGAAATGAAAGGGAAGTTCCAAGCACCACTACATTTCATATATTTCTAATTCTAATCTACACATACTGACATACTGCTGCACATCAACCTTAATCCCAAGCAGCCCAAAAGTAGTTGCTCAGGCATAGAAATGGGATTTGGGGAATGACACACAGTGCTTTTTTCAATATTAATAAATATAATAGTAATATAAAATATTAAAACAATTTTAATAAGTATCCCTTTCCAAAACTTGAAGCAGACAGTGTAAATTCTTCAGTGTAAATTCTGTGCAACCTGAAGGATGCCTGCCTTCAGATGTTTCTTTGCTTAACACAAGCTCCATGTCTATAGGTCATCAGCACAGAAACTAGATGATTTTAAAGGTCCCTTCCAACCCAAACCATTTTATGATTCTGTGATTCTATGATATCCTGTATCTTCCTCTCACCCAACTGCAAAGCCAGTTGAAGCCTTTGCTGGCCTCTGGGGACCCTTTGGTTTATACTTTGGGTTCATCTCAGTCTCATACAGGGAGATATAGAGATTCAGAACTTGACAAGCACTTCTCATTGCCATAATTGCTTGCAGGAGTACAAGGCAGTACTGTGGCAGTTTTAGCTGATCATGCAGTAAGACCCTACTATTTCACTTAGTAAGATTTATTAAATATATTGTAAGATGAAACAAAACTGAATTACAAAGTAATAAACGTGAAGTATGGCTAAGAAGTGTCATGTCTGTAGTTCTCCTGGTCAGAAGTCCATGCATAAAAGATGAGAAACCCCTTTAATATATTAATTGCTTCATCAGCTCATACCTTGCTCATGCTCAATCACGAGCTTTTTTACTGGGATTTTTCTTCCAAATTGCATAATTGTTAACATGTAATCTACTGCATTTAATTGTCTTTGAAAGAACATTAAATGAAACTGGTTTCTGTTTATATTTTGGTTTCTTATCTAAGAAATGCTACTTCAGTGATGCTTCTTGTCTTCACTACTGCCTTCCTTTGCCTTAGTTTTAGGTTCTCTAACACCTACCAGTGTGCAGCATCCCATATGCAGACTGAATGTATATCTCTCCACAGTAATATGGGAAAAAGGGAATGCAGTACATAACTATCTCCTGATAGTGGACATATGCTCAAAACAGTTTTATTTCAGACATATTTCAGCATAGCAAAATCACTGTCTTCTTACAAGCAGTCTGGGAATGGCAAATCCAGGTCAAGTTTAACCAAGGAACTATTTCGAGTTCTTGATTGCCCAGAAAACTGCCCTCTGTCAAAAGATCCATAGACAAAGGAAACTTCTTCCCATGTGATTTCCAAACTTCTGTTTGTCTTTGCTTTCTTCACTTTAATACAGAAACAGGAGATGATATGTAAACTTCAGAGTGAGAAGAGCCTTGACAGTCTCAATGGACAGAAGAATGTTTGCTGAATATCTTTCACATTTAGAAAGAGCTATATTCCTCTTGAGATTACTCCTTTGATTTGGTTTTATCTAGGAGATGTGAGAAGGGTAATTAAAAGGATATACTTGTCTGTGGCAACTCACTACTAGATCTATACTTGTCACCCTTGATCCACACTATTTTTCACTGCTATTTTTGTTGACACTATGTAGGTGATGATAAGTCTTCTAGCTGTACTGATTTCCTGTGGAAGACAATATAATGGGTTAAATAAACGACATGACTGATGTAGCTTGGATTTTATGCTCTGCATTTTTTTCATGCAGGTTTATCTCATAGCTAATGTAGGGATATATGCTTTGGTTGTTGCGTTAATTATACCTCACTCCTGCTACCAAATACTTTTGACTTCTAATAGTTTTCCCATCATAGTTTCCAGAGGAGCTAGAACAGCCTTATAACTGGCCTATAATGTTAAATTGCTATAAACTTGGAAAAAATAAAGGTCCCACATACAATTATGCACTGTAAGCACACTGTAAACAGGATTGAGCCCATTCAGAGGCCATCTTGTTTTCCCTGTGATGGGTCAGCATTCTCTAAGGGCTGCAGAGAAGAGATGGCGAATTTATCAAATATATGACATGGTTTTACACCCTAAGATATTTGACTTATCTCTAAAGGAAAGCTTAATAAAAACACAGATCACAGATCACAGAATCACAGAATCACAGAATAACCCGGGTTGGAAGGGACCTCAAGGATCATGTAGTTCCAACCCCCCTGCCTAGCAGGGCCACCAAACATACACATTTAGATCAGGTTGCCCAGGACCCCATCCAACCTGGCCTTAAACACGTCCAAGGACGGGGCATCCACAACCTCCCTGGGCAGCCCGTTCCAGTGGGTGATTCACAAGCTATGGGCTGTACCATCACTGGAGACACTGGGAAACAACATGGATGGTTCTGCTCTTGAGACTCTGAATCCAGAGAGAGGTCTCTTTCATCCAGTTTGCAGAAGAATCTTGTTAAAAACATTAAACTTTAAAAGAAATCAAGATTTTTATAACTTACAGCAGCAATCAGTCCTAGCTTTGAATACCATCTGAGCACATATGTATAAATACATACATGCATATGAGTGTGTGAATGCAACTTGTATGACTGAGAGCAAAATACTTGAAGAACAAAATTAATAGAGAACATCTAACTCTTCTTTCAAAAACAGACAAATGTGAATAAAGGCAGTTAAAAGACAACTGAACCAAAGTAATTAAACTAACGTCTTGCAAATATTTCCCATATTATTCACTTGTTTACTGTGATTCCTAGCCTACTTTTCAACAACTGTGCTTACCCTGCTTGTTCTGTCCATCAGTTTATCCTAATTGCATTTGGCAGACAGTAGACATCGTAGAGGACATTGACATCTATTTGCTGAAAATCAGAAATGTCTGATGGAAAACGCAAAGAGAACTCAGCTGTTGTTCAATCTGTTTGGCAGCAGCTGGTCAGTCTACAGACATGTGCTCTTTAGAGAATGAATATGTGTGTGTGCCTGCATTAGACATTGCGCACGGTGTCCAACAGCAAAAACATGAAGGAGCTGAGAGTGCTGTGGAAGGGAATAAAACCAGAGGGAGAACTGACTGTGCTGTGGCAGAGGTGGCTGACAGTGTGGGTAACATTCAGAAACAGAGGTTACTGCATTGAGGATGTGAGAGATGGGAGAGCAAACACAGAGAAAATCACTGTTCGAGGAACTTCTATTTCAGCAGAAAAACACCAAGTTCCTTCCCCCAGCGCTCACAACCCTCCTCCTCTCAGCATGGAAGGAGCAGCTTCCACACCTGCTTCCCCAGGAAAACATTTTGTTTGAGAGCTGCCAGAAGTCTCGGATGCTGCTTGCACCAGGAGAGAGAGCACTTGGCAGCCCTCACTCAGCTCAGATATCTCAGACTGAGATATGTCTGGGTTACACCAGCTCCTGGGACTCAATCCGAAAAGTCACTCCCACACTTGAGCTTCTTCCACAGCAGTGGAGAGCACTGCCTCCAAGCCACTGGCCTGGCCCCTCCAAAATATCCCTTCATTTAATTGGTCTTGGCGAAGGAATGATCGCAAATAAATCCATTGATATTGAAACTTAATGCACAGCATCTTTAATGTGTTGAACCTTAATATGACTGAACTTATTCTCAGGGTACAATGTAAAGCTAGTCAGCGTGCATAAATCCAGAACTTGTAATGAAAACACTGTAGTAAAAAAGACATCTAACCACATACAGGATAGCTGAAATTAATTCATGCTGTCTGTCCAACTACCTGCCAGAGAGGTTGTAATTCAGCTGACAGAGTTCTCAACAGATGTTGTCTGACTGTCAAAAAAATAAAATGTCTGGGTTCATTTCCAATATAGAAATGGAATGGAAATAAATATGAAATATTTTGCCATCTGTTACACTGCTGAGTCACCAGAGAATATCATCTGCAAATGTGCATACTTGCAGATTAATTGGTCTATAGCTGTCTGGCAAAAATAAATAAATGCTCCACAGCAGTGATTTGACCACATTACAGGAGATAAATGGAGGCTGCTCTAAGGAGGAACAGTAAGCCCAAGTATCAGGAGAGAGCTACAAGAAATCCTCAAAGACATTGCACCATCTTAATCCACATTAATTAATAAACAGATTTTTCTAATGAGTCTCACAAGAGCCTGTGGATATTACATCTTCCACCAAGCCACTTACCGCCGTGCTTGGAGGGAGTTCCATGTGGTGCATGGTGGGGTGGGCTTGGGAGCAGAGAAGGGAGGAGAAATTTCTCCTCAAAGAGAAAGAGGAACTCATTGGGGTGAGCCTTTGCATTTATGTGCTGTTTGAACACAAGCCTATAGTGGGACTCACATGAGGTTCCATGCAGCATGATATCTCTAGCAGCTTTAGGTTAATACATCTGCAAAGGCACCCAGAGAGGCACTGAGCAAATGCATCATCTCATGGTCCACAAATGGATTTATTTACCAACATCATTAAATTATGTAAAGCCAGTTCCATTCATTTCTCTGTCTTTGAGGATGAACCATATGCTTGAGCATAAAGCTGGATTCATCAACATGGCAGCTTTCTGGTGCCACAGAGATGTCCTTTTCAGAGACCCATCCAGACTCACTAAAGCGTAATCCAGTCCCATCCATTCCTGTCTACAACACTGTAAAAGCTAACACGAGATTCATAGAATCACAGAATCATTATGATTGGAAAAGACCTAGAAGGTCATCTAGTCCAACTGTCAATCCAGCACCGCTTTGCCCACCAAGATCCTTCTGCACACAGTATGCTTACACACAGCACCATGGGAGCACTATCAGGGCACAGATACTTTCCCTCTGTTTACTTTCTATGCAGTCAAATCCAAAAGATCTGAAAGCCAACAATATGTTGTAAGTATCCCCTCAATAGTGTCCAAAGCAATGCCAGGATCGACACCTCAGCCTAAGTCAAACCAATTATGACATTGAAAAACAGAAAGAGGATATGCTGTAAGGTTCAAGGATCCTACCAGATGGTGGGTTTGAATCTAGCTCAGCTTTTTTCCCTCCACTGAATAGGAGTTAAAAGAGAAGTAGATAGAGAACCTGCAAAATAATCAAGCTTTCTATCCCTCCACAAAACACTAGAAATTGGCTTCACTTTCTATATGGATAGGAATAGGAACAGGTGACCTCAGCAGAAAAGAGTAATCCTGGGAGGAATTTGGCTTTATTTTTCACCAAAACTCGAGGTGGTTTTCATATTATTTCTTTCACATCTAAGTATCTCTGGCAGTAAAAATCCAGGTGTATGATATGTTTCATAGAACATCTTGCTGAGCCTTGGGTTCTCCACCTCCACCCCAGTGCCATCTCGCAGGGAGCTCACCCCCAGCAATGCTCCTTGCCATCTCCTGCAGATCTTCAGCAGCACTGAGCAAGACGTGCTGGTGAGACAATGTTGGCAGCACAAAATTCAGCAAGCATGGTAGCCTCTTGGCTCATACACGGACATAGGAGTTCAGCGCATCAACTTTTCTTGCATGATGATGGACTCGATGATAAGGACACCAATGGCAGTATAAGTGGAAGATTCAAACTGCTTCAAATTTCCCTTGTTCCTGACTTGTGATGCTCTCAGTACAGAAAGTTTCATCAGAGACATTTGATGATGGTGAAGCCACTTATGCAGGAACTATGCTAATGTCGCTATAGCTGGGCAAGCTCTGCTGTGTGCCCTCCTGTCCCGTGGCAGAGCTCAAGGCTGCTCTGCTTCTTCTCTGCTAGTTGATAATTTCCCTCACTGGGGAAGGCTTTGCCTCCCAGATATTGCAGCCAGAGTTCCAAGTTTCTGAAGCACTCAGATGACACTCAGGGTCAGCATCAGGTGCCATCTCAGAACGAGGCAAAGCTCCCTGAATTGTTTTAGGAGAAATAATGGATGCTTTAAGACACAGGCTTAGCATAAAAGATGCCAGAGCACCAAGAGATCAAACCCTTTGAAATCACTTGAGACCAGTCATGAAGTACTTGGCCATACTCTGCTCTACATGAGGCACTCTTTTCAAGTCTGTAATTAGGTACTAGGTTGGTAATTAGGCCAAGGTCACAGCTGTGCTACTGAGATTGAAATCAATTCCCACAGCCAAAAATATCTCATGTTCAATATTTGCTTACAGAAGAGCAGCAGAACAGACCTTCTAGAACCCCCCCGTTCCTTTTTTGTGATGTTTTTGATATGATTTTTTTTTTTAATTGCTGTCTAATTGCTAAGTATGGCACCTATCATCCATTAAAGAAGAAGCCAGAGAGACCAAAAGAGCCAGGGCTACTAACTCACTCCTGGACAACATTAGGGTTAAGGTCAGATAAATGCAAGTGGGAGAAGAACATATCTCCACTCAACTCCATCAAAAATTAATACATTCTTATCCTTCTGACAGCAATTAATTGCTCACTGGTATATATCAGAAATACAGTACAAGAACTCCTCTAAGGCTTTGAACATCTTCAGTTTACTTTGAAATCAAAGAGGGATATCAATGCCAAATGAGCCTCTCATCTGAGCTCATGCCTGTACTTTAGATAAAGTCTATAAATACTCATTGCTTATAGAGCCAAAAATTTAAAAGCACTTCACCTATCTGAAATCCAGCAATGTACAGAATGGTCAGGGACTTAAAATAATTCAAATTCACATTATACAATTTTTGAAGCTTTTTGGAATTACAACATTGTATTTGGGATGAGGTGAACTTACTAAAAAGTTGTCCAGTTGTAATTAACACCAGAAAATAATGTAAAAAGAAAAAGAAAAAGAAAAAAAGAAAAAGGAAAAAGGAAAAAAGAGGATAAGAAAAAGAAAAAAACTAAAAAGAAAACCTTGAATTGCTTGGGAATTCAGAAGAGAAGGCTCATTCAGATTAAGTCAAGTACACCATGTGAGTCTTCTTTTCCTGACTTTCATGATTTATATGCTTGATTCCTCTTGGAATTGAAGCAAATCTTTATTTCCCCTGGTCATGACCGTACTGCTCAATAATAGGAACTCCACATTTGATCTAGCAAACTAGTTTTGCCTTTTGGCATAGGACAAACGTTGCACCTCTTTCGTTCCCTCCATTCCTCTTATTTTGAAGACTTAATAGATTAGGATTTCAGTTTCATTAAGGTGAACATTATTGCTTTTTCTCCTTAACATCTTTAAATAGAAAGTTTCTCCATACTTTAAAGAGCACTTCTTCAAGGGTTCAGTCACAGCTCTTGCCTCTCCTCCTTGAAGGTCCTAAGCTCTTCTCCATCTTGGTGTTCCACATGGAGGTCACCTCTCCCAGTTCTGAACCTTCATTACTGATCTTCCTGCACTTTTTGTTAAGGCAAGGTTGCACTTGGACAAATATTTTCCCCAAAATTTAATCCACTTTGGCATCAGGAAGCTATCTAAGAGAGCTATTTACATATTTTTTCTCCTTAAATTGCATAGATCAAGGCAACATCCATGTTCTTGGGAAGCAGACACATGTCTTTTCCCACCAACCCACTCCCCAGAACACACCAGTGAAGCTCCCTGACAGTTTACAAGATGTCCTGTGGAAACCTCCTCACACCTCTGAGTCCACAGTTGACATGTCCAAGAAAAGCTGCCCCACTCAGAGTTTCTCAACAGCTAACTCACTGAACAGACATTGCAAAGGTAAGCAAGAACAATAGAGATTTGCCTGTGGGTTTAGCTAGAATTTTTTAGACAATAAAATTAGTAGTTACTGTATCTACCTGCTCCTTTCCATTTTTCATATTTTCCAGACATGCTGCACTCTTGCTGACTTCCATTCATGGAATTTCATTTGCAGCACCCATACATGCATACAATTCACTTGTCTTGAGGGTAATATTAAATATTTCTGTTTGTGATATGAGTGATGAGTGATATTCTCTTATTTTGAGAAAGGGAAACGTCTGAATTTCTTTTCTAACACCAGCTTCTATACGTACACCCTCTTCTTACACTGTCCCTAGAGCATCCACTGCAGCCATGAATGGATATTGAACCTGTGGTCAAATTCAGTATGGTTATTCTTATATTTCTGACTCTTTACTCCGGATATACTTCTGGGAATGGATGCAGCAGCTTTCCAAATGTTTCCAGCCAGGTGCCTGTGCATTGTTTCTGCCAGTTAGAAAGGGTCAGCTTGACTCGCACTGGCCTGGTACAGGCATTAGGAACAATGAAGCCTTAAAGAAGTGCAGTGATGTTTTATTCACCAAGAGCGAGATGCAGCACCATAAGTGGTACCAAGCAATTTGCTGGAGTTAGAGGTTTTCTGATCAGGTCTGACCTGGTACAGTGATGGAGACAGACCTCTTTTAATCAGGCAGCTTGCACCAATGCTCCATCCAGAGGTCTTCCCATGATTTCAAATGGGACTTTTAAGGAAGGAGACTCTTCCGTACTATTGCCACAAGAATAGCCTGCTACTCTGAGCTATGCAGGTGAAATCTCCCCATCATTGATCTCCAGACCTTCTTTTATATATACATCTAAGAGGAAGAAAGGCGAGAAAAAAAATGAAGGAGGGGAGAAACGGAGTAAATCTGTGCTATTTGTTTTACTGGTGAAATAGTCCCATAGCATCCAGTAGCACAGACTGGCTGTTACTCTGCTGTTCTGGCAAGTTGATAATGGCTTTGTATTTCTCTTATTGCCAGCAAAAGTGACTGGAATTCATTGAGAATTGTATGAACAGCCTCAGTGCCTTCATACCAGATTTGGGAATATGTTTAAAAGTGATCTGTGATTTCAGTCCTCCCTTAATTCTATTACAGCCTATCATAATTACTCAAGATTAAATAAATAAAAAGTAAAACACTTGGCAAATTGAGAAAAACTGTGTTTATGTCTAATACTGTGACCTGTAGGGTCACAGTAAAAAGTACTTCTTATAATTAAAATCAACTATTCAACTACTTCAACTACCCATTCAACTACTTTTACCTGACCATGAAGATCTAATTGTGTCAGCATTCACTTATCACAGCACATCAGGGAATAGCAGGACCACGAGGTCTAGTACATTTTTTTTAAAAGCACAAAGAATGCATGCTGAAAACGCAGACGGTAGTTTGGGGAATTGCTTGCAGAGAGATTAAATGCCACATGAACACATAACACTTACTCACATATAGGGACGAAAGTAGAAAATATGGCCATTTCCTTTTTATCTTCTATTATTTCTCAGCATGAAATATGTTTTTAAAGAGACAGGAATGTACTGAAACATTTATTTTAGATTCACGTGGAATTTTAAGTCTTCACATGCTGCACTCTTGCTGACTTCCATTCATTTTTTCTTTTTGTACTGTATGTAACTGGACATAGAACTAGATACTTCTGCCACAAACACACAAAATGCTAATTGAAATGAGAATGGATCTCAGTTAGGACTATTGAACTATGAAATATTCTCCCACAGGAAGTAATGCAGGGTAAACTTCATCTAAAACTGAAATCTAGACCAAATAAAATACTAGAACATAAAGCAAAGAAAACAATCCCCTACCGCAAAGACAGCATCCAGTCAGCCTGAGAAAGGCCTGTAATTGTTTATGTGACATTTCACATCCTGTAAATTTTGGTAATTCACAGGAAAGCACCTGAAAAATACTGGACTCGCTCACCTGGTCAGTATGGGCAGGCTTACTGACAGGTGCTGGTCTTCAGTGGACAATGCAATTCACTTAATTGACTATTTTTCTGTCACTTGAACTTGGCAGAGAACAGTGTGTGTATATCACAGTAAGAAAGCATTAGACAACAAAAGCCAACACTGCCAAACTCAGTGTGGTGGAACACTTACCCTGCCATCCATCCAATCAATGACCCTCAGCCCCACTTAGCCAGCTCCCCTTCTTGCCATCACACTCTAAGGTGGTCCCCACCACCTCCACTGCTGGTGCACAGGATGGAGAGAGAGGACCACAGCCCACCAGTCTAGGAGAAATTCTCCCTGGAGTTACCAAAGGAGAGCACTGGGGATTTCTGCCTGAGGCAGAAACTGGGGTCCAACAGAATTGGGGAATGCAAGATTGGCAACCAACAGAGACAAACTTCAGGGAAAATGCCTCTTGAACTAGACATAACCAGATGACAGCAGAGGCTTAAGCAGTGGCTGGCTGACCTGAGCACTGCCTGGGAGGTGAGGACATGGCCATTACCACGATAAGTCTATGCGTTTTGATCTATACTATAAGGATGAGCATTATCAGCAGCAGTGATCAGGGCACAAGCATTCCCCTGGAGATTAATCACTGTTTGGAAAGAGCTGATGGACAGAGGGCCTTAGGGCATTAACCCCAAATGGCCATTAATCCCCCAAAATGCCATCTACCAAGGCCTTTACTACTATTAAAAAATAAAAACCTTAGAAAAGGAGGGGGACAGAAGGGCTGCCTGAAAAATAGAGTATTTTCTTCTTCCTTCCTTCAGTATGGTTCAGATCTTTATAATGATTCACATCAACCAACTGCTTTGAGTTACTGAACTTCATTGGGACAGAAACAAACCTCCCTTTTCCTCCTTCCTTTTTGATTAAGAATAAAAATAAGTATGGTGACTAAAAGAAAATGGGAGGAAACAGAGGGACTAAGAGAAGGAAGACATAGAACTGCTCTTTGAGCTGAGGTGTTTTCGTAGTTGAAAGGCCATACCAATTGTGGAAATTCAAAACAAAAAAATGATCTTCATACTAAGTGCAACTGACTCCCAAGATATCTGTATACACATAAAGTGAAATAATTAGACCTTGGATGAAAAATCTTGACAGTACAAAGAAAGACCATGATCTAATATCAGAACAAAGTTAACAGATGTCATTAAGTGAGACGATTAGCCGATGACGGAAGGTCGCACCCAGTTTACTTTTCACAGTTGACAGATCAAAGTTATTCGTTCAGTTTGAGCAAAGACTGAATACAGTTACCCTAGGAAAATCCTTTCACATAGCATTAAGTCTCTCTCTGTCTTGTGTTTCTTAGATGTAAATTGTCAGAAAAAGTACTAGTGAAAGAGTACAGAGCTAGGGTAACCAGCTCGTGTAGTCCTCAATGGAAATTCCCTTAGTGGTAGGTAAAAATAAATGTGTAATTGTATCCAGCAGCCCTTACACTCGTGTGAATCACATGCCTGAGATGTTATGAGCTAGACCCCACTGCAAGTGACACGGCTGTGAGCCAGAAGCCACTACACCATGTCCTGCACTGGGACTGGGCAGAGCATCCTGTGGGCTCTGGTTGAGTCCCCATCACCCTCCTCCAATTTCTCCCCATGGACCACCACTCAGATCCCACCCCAGCCTCAATAACTGCTGTGAATGAAAGAACATTAGGGGACTGGGGGTGTTGCATGATGCAAGAGCAGGGGAAAAACACCCAGGGTTCACTCTCAATCCTGAGCCCTCATGGTCCCCTTGAGTTGGTCTGGATCATCACCAGCCATGAATCACAACCATTGTGCCCCTCTTGCCTAGGTGGGCATCCAGCCCAACAAAGACATACCACAAATAACAGACAGGACCATTGTAGTACGTTTTTTATTATTGAATTTTTACACGGCCTCTGCCCAGGTTTGGGATAGCTGATGTTAGTGTTGGGTTTTGCTCCTGGTTTTTCTTGTTTGGTCTCCAGAATTGGAAGGAAGGGGAATATTTAAAACACAGATTTTAAACCTGACCTCCTTCATACCTTCTCTACAAAACAAATGTTACTAATTTTGTATTGGATTTCACTTAGGAAGACATTGAATTTATTCATTTGTAATCTTGAAATCTTCAGTGAAAAACATACAGAAGAAATTCTCAACTTCAGTAAATTCACTTTAGTTCAAGTGTGCATCCAGCCCTTGTCCATTTGCTTAGTTACACAATCCAATAGTTTCCCTTAGAGAGCTGCATTTCTGACCATTCAACCCAGAGGCTGAACTGATTTTAAAAGCTATAAGCCTTTGACTCTACTTTGCCAATTTTGTACCACGCTTCCAATAAGGCAAAATGAAGCTACAGCCTCCAAATAATCCACAGAACAAATTTTAAAAATATGCTTGTACCATAATAAAATAAAGGAAAAATAACACATTTATGCTGTAATAAAAATATTCACAAATGCAGTGGAGTAGAGTTTCAACCGGCTGCAGTTCAAATATTCTACAAAACTCTGTGTCAGCTAAAGTTACTGTTTGAATGCAGAGAGTCTAACATTAAGGAATGTTTTAAAATGCAGAAAGATTATGCTGGCCACTGCCCTCTGAAGCTGGGGAATTTGTTCCCTGCCAAACCTGCTGCGGGATGAGAATCAAGACATTCAGACCCTGCCGGGGAAGAATGATTGCTTCATTGTGTGAAGGTCTTTCTGTTACATGCAGCACAATAGCAGGGTTCTTCATTGGAGAAGCACACAGTGGATTATAAAAACTCTTAACTCTGTGGTCATCAGGAATTTTAGCAGTATCAAAGTTAGAGGACCAAAGAAAGTGGTGACTAACAGAGAAAAGAAAGGGAGGGCTTAACCTTTGTCCTGAGGGTGATAAAATAGCATCACATGGCTGAAAATCAGTCTAACTTCAGCCATGTGATGGAGTTGACACAGTCACTTTTGTGAAAGTTTCAGGATGGCATCAGTAGTCAAAAGGTCATATTTGAAAGGACTTTCTAATTATACCATCACAATACTGGCTGGAAGACTATGTAAGGTTTCATTCTGTAGCTACAAGTCTGAGTATATCTTTATCTCTGCATTAAAGGCTAAGATGATATTCAAGAGAGCGACAGGCAGACCACAGGAACACACAACTGACACAGTTATTTCTGGCTAAGGGTAACAGCAAATCTTACATCTCATCTCCACTTGTCTCAACTTTTTTTTTACCATACCAGTTACAGTGATATATATCAAGAATTACAAGTGGACTTAACAGGCAGGAGATAATTGCCAAAGGGGCCACTGAAGACATGGGCTGAATTGTCTGCTTTACTGTTGCTATTGTTGAAAGACTGCAAAAATATGTTTGTGTATCAGTTCTCTTTTGAGAGAAGACACTTTGAGAATCTAGTGATTCTCCTTCACTGGTGGACTCTCCTACACCTCCTGTGAGGTAACTTCATCCTCTTGTAGGCAATATGGCTTTTTCCCCATTCTTCCAACTATGTGTCTACCACTACATAACCCTCTGAACTGCTTTGGCTCAGATATTTCAACTTGTGTGGCCTTCTGTTCATAGAATTATAGAATCATAGAATGGCCTGGGTTGAAAAGGACCTCAAAGATCATCTAGTTTCAACTCCCCTGCCATGGGCAGGGTCACCAACCACTAGGACCAGGATGCTCAGAGCCACATCACAGCCTCACTGTGCCCAGAACTCAATTCCTAAATATTCCTTCTGAAGTTTTCCTGCTCTTCCACCTCCACTGGCCACACCAAGAGGTTTTCATCCACTACATTTTCACTACTTTAGAGACACTGACTCTCTGGAAGTAGATGATAAAGCTGGCATTCACCATTTTCAAATAACCAGTGAGTTTCATTTTAAACTGACCTCTCACATTTATCAGTTATTCAGACAGATTTTGAAGTTTTCTCCATGGTTTTGTGATCATATTCCTCCGCACTGAGTGATGTAACATCAGTTCAAGATCTCAGAGCATTAACTACCATAAAAATCCATAAACAAATACAACATAAATTTCTCACACGTCTTAGACAATCTCCCTGAAGGCCTTAAATGGGAACAGGCAGATATCCCAAGATGAACAATCATATGCACAGACTTTGCAAAAAAGCATTTTGCCAGCCTATGAAGAGTACTGAACTTCAGCTGAACTTCATCCTCTGTCACTGCTCTGTCCAGGTGATGTCCATCAAGATGCCCCAGGTTCTAGAATCTGCATCCCTGCCCGAGGCTCTCAGTGCCTGCCGCTAATACAACACATAGATACAACACATCACGGAACACATCACTGTGTTCAAAAGACAGAGGGAGTTACAAACCACAGCAATGATTCAAAGCTAATAAACACATTGTTGAATCCAACATTTACTGAAAGATTTCCTGTGTTGGGGAAAATCAACGATCATTTTAACACCTTCTTCTTTTTCTTTTTTTTAAAGTAAAAATTGCATTCTCTTGGGCATCGAAAACCTCTGTTTACAGCCAGGTTCTACATTTCTGAAACCTAAGACATATTATGGGAACTTTTAATATTAACTATATTTAGTGGGTTCTTTATTGTCCATACAGGCAATGCTATAAAAAATATTTCTTTCATAAGCTATATATATATGCGTGTGTGAGAGATGTTGAAGAAATCCGCATGGTCAGCAAAAAAGCTTCGGGTCTTATTTTTAAATGAATAGAAAATCTCCCAAGATCTTACACTAAATGGAAAATGAAGCAGGAATGGACAAAGCATTTGCGAGTAGAAGCAGCCAAAGCGGTTTGCAATCTGAGTATCAGCAGAATCGGTCAGACACGTTGTAACAAAGTTATTGTTAGTTTTTGCCCACACACCAAGAAAATGTTTCAAAGGCCTGCATCTCTTCAGACTTCCAACTCAGGAAATAGTGGGTTTTTTTTTCATACAAAAGAGCAAGCTGATATATTTACATTTAAAACGAGGGGAACAAAAGCACAGGAACAAAAGCACCGTTTCTGCATGAACACGTGTTCCCCTCTGTGACAATGTGCACACGGGCACCGGAGGATTGGGAAATGTAAGAGTGTAGAAAGTGGAGATGACAGCTGCCCAGCAACACTGCATGCAAAGAAGGGAAGGGGCTGCCTCCAGCCACCTCCTGGAAGACCAAACCCATAGCCAGTGTTGGGCTTTTTAGGGATGACAGAACTGGCCCCCTGCTCAACCTCAAAAAAGAATGCAAATGATGAGTCTTTTTTTTTTTTTCTGAACATGAAATATAGGTGCTATATCTTTAAAAGAAGAGAGCGGCAAGCCATATCTTTATTAAACTTACTTTGTGTAAGCCCTCATGTTGTCTTATTGTACTGCGGGGTCTGTTACACAACCACTGCTCACAAAAGAGATCACGAGGTCGCCCAAATCTTGCGATCTGCCTGTGGTGAAATTTCAGCCAGCACACAATGCACCTCTTTTTGGTGCGATCGCTCTGACCCGGTTTCTTGCAGAGATTTCGGCACAGTTCAGTTCTGATAGGACAGAAAAATATTCCTGATGCTGCACTGTCACGATGACCTACCTATCCCTACCATGGGTTGCTCTCCCCATCTGAGCAGCCAGCTGCACAGCCCAGCTCTGATGGGTTGTACTGCTTAGAAGGAGAAGCTGGTGCGTTGCCTGTGGCTTTGATGCCATTCTGTATTGCATTTTTGTTCTGATTGCTTAGAGCATGTTGAGGGCTATCAGAGACACAGCTCTTCCTATGGGCCTTAAGGTCCTTGACTCAGCAGCTCAGCCTAGCTGCCCTCTCTCTTCTGCTAGGGACAAACACCAGTGCTACTTAGGCTGTGTTTGTTCTTCTTGGTATCATGCCATTTCTTGCCTGCTTGCACATAGCATGCATTCAAAGGGCAGCCTGCTGCCATGGGCATCCAAACTGCTGAGCCTTTGTCCTGGGAGAAAACCCTGTCCTGCAGCTAGCAGGAATGAAAGGCCCAAGTTAAATCTTTCATAACAAGATTTAATCCAATTTATAGCTGGACTTAATGTGAAACTGAAGATGTGTTACGGCTCAGAAGGAGTATCAGCAGCATCTCAGAGAGAGAAGGCTCTGAGCACAGAGGTACGTCTCCTGAGGGCGAGGTGTTTGATTCAGATGCACAAGCAGAGCTGGGTTTGTTATCCAAACTTCTCAAACCTGCAATGCTGGGCTGGAAATCTCATGAAAACATGATTTATTGGAAGCTTTCTAATACTTCCTGCTTCTGCCTGGGCTGGAAGTACCACAAGAGCTGCATATCTGTGGTATTTTGGTATTTCCAGTTGTGGTCCCAGCTGGAACTGAGAAGGGAAGAGGCACACACACTTGGAAATGATCATTTCTTGGTCCTCTGCATTTTTTTCGAATCATGGGAAAGATTTCTGCTGGGTCCACTCAGAGGCAACGTATTTTGGGGAGGTATTCTCCTCCTAAATGCTACAGAAAGTCATGACTTTTTAGTTATATAAAATTTGCACTTCAGGTTGGAATTTTATAAAAATGTCTCTCTGGCTTACTGTTTTATATTAACTCTACATAGCTCTGTAACATAAAGAATTTCACAATGTCAGTCATGCATAATAATAATATAACAATCTAAAATAATAACGTAATAAATCCACTCACTAGTCATCGTGGGCCAAACTCTGGCAACCTTTTGTGAAAATGTGCTGCAAACACATGTACAAAAAGTCTCTTAGCTCAGTCCTGGGGATGGCTTCAAGCCAAGAAGTTATCTAACGGCAAATCAACAGACAAGTGTCACCAAAAATGTCGAATAGCTAAACAGCTCTGCTGTGAGCATAAGTTATTCCATTTTAGACGTGGAAAGGTTTAATTGGGTTCTATGCAATTAACAAACCTTAATTATGAGTAATTTGTTAGTCATCCTCACTTTTGGCTAAGCCCTTGCTTTTTTCCCTCTCTCAGCTTTCCCTCCCAAAACACCTGCAAGCAGATTTGCAGGGGGAGCGAGGCAGGGGGGGTTCTGGCCTGAATTCTGATAAAGTGTCTCGTTGGTACAGATTTAATCGTTTTTATGAAAACAGCTGCTCTCCTTAGAGAACGTGCCCATGAGCAAAGACGTTTTCACTTCTAACAAGGGCCTGAGGAGCTGCACTGGCAAAAATCACCTGCTGGAAAGAGTGAATCAGCTGTCCCCAGTGCAGCACTGTGCTGCTCCTCGTCTCGTTAACCTACTCTCCCTGGCAGCTGCACTGGGCCAGTCTCAACCATCTCTGGTGAAGGAACAACCCCATTTGGGTGTAACAAGAGCCAGAAGCAGCAGCCAAGGGCTGTGGAGGCCTTTGAATCACCTGATGGAGTCTGCCACCATGCTGTGCTAACACCCCGCTTCCGCTGGGAGTAACTTGTGCTCTCCTTCCAGCTCTCCTGTTACATGGTGCGTATCTTCAACCATCATTTAGCTCCTCAAATTTTAACCGTATCAACTTTCGGAATGCAGGCCAGTCTCACATTACTGCTCAACTGAGGGCTGTGGAATCAACAAAGAGGGTGAATTTTACCCATCTGTTTCAATCTTTATATGAGGATAATTGGAATGAAGCAAAGCAATTTTGACTATGAAGAAAGAAGCCTGAGACTGAAACCTAGAGGTTACTAGAGAAAAGGTCTTAAATATGCTGATTACACCACTGGTGGGACAAAGAAACAGCAGTTCCTCCCATGGCAAGCTCAGATTATTCATTCTCTGCATCCAACTGTCCTTGAGGCTACACGCACTCATGTTCCACTTCACTGCAATTTTGCAAAGCTCTGTGCTTTCAGGAGAGGGGAATTTTACTCTGTCTACCCCACTCAGTGGAGCATGGCTCAGAGACTCCCAAGCAAATGGGAAAAACGTTAATCCAGAGGTGGAAGCAGCATAGCATGACAAAAGGTCATGCTATTAGCATCCTCTTTAGCACTGGTGTGGAGGCAGGCTAACATGGCAGTACCATTTCCAGTGCCACACCAAGGAGCCTGCATGTACTGGTGCTGATGGGCACTGACCTGGTTATCCCCACCCCACTCTGCTCTGTTCAGCATGGCCATGTGGCCAGCATTCCATTACAGTCTGTGGCCTCCCACCCTGCCAAAAAGAGATACGCAAGGTCTAATGGTGTAGAAACATAACCATGGGAACATCATAAGGATATCTAAAATGTAGGTGAGAAAAGAGAAGTCTGTGGTTGGGTTTCTCTGAGCCTGTCTGCAATACAGAACTATATAGATTCTTTCACTGAGGCTCTGGAGCATGTACAGAGAAGGGTGACGAAGCTGTGTAGGAGCTGTGTAGGAGCACAACTCTTATGGTGAGCATCTGAGAGATCTGGGATTGTTCAATCTGGAGAAGAGGAGGATCAGGGGAGACCTTAGTGCTCTGCAGCTGCCTGAAAGGAGGTCACAGAGAGGAGGGAGTCAGCCTCTTCTCCCAGGTAACAGCAATATGATGAGAGGGAATGGCCTTAAACTGCACTACAGGAGGTTCAGGTTGGATATTAGGAAAAATTTAATCTCAGAAAGAGTGGCAATGCATTGGAATTGATTGCCTAGGAAGGTAGTGGAGTCACCATCCCTAAAGGTGTTCAAGAAAAGGGTAGATGTGGCATTGAGGGACATGGCTTAGTAGGCATGGTGGAGATGGGTCAGTGGTTGGACTAGGTGAACTTAATCCTCTTTCCTACCATTAATGATGTTAACTCTCCTACCTCCATGCTCCTTCTGGTGGTAGCATCCTTTTTCAAGTCCTGTAGGTAGCTAGGACACCACAGAGAACAGTAGACTGTATCACAGATCAGCACTATACTCTTTGCAAATGCTCCAATCTGAGGAGAACACTGTGCCCCTGAGGACATGACAGAAAGGGGCAGGTTGCCTAAAAAGCCAAAATCTCAATAGCTTTTATACAAAAGTCAACTTAACCTTTAATGGCAAAACATCTGATGATTTTGTGCCGGTTGCTTCTAATCTGTGGCAAAAATTTACAGTTACCACAGCCCCTCAGAAATATTTAAAGCTCTCATGAACATAACCAGAGAGTAATTAAGCTTTGGAAAAGAAATCTCTGTGGCAACAGAGGTTATGTGCTATATGTTCAATCGCTAGGGTGGAAGTTAAAACCTAACAAGAAGAGTTGCAGATTTAACATAAAATAACAGCCAGGGAATATAAATAAAATGTAATACAGCAAATGGGGAATAATTATTTTGTGGATTTATGACACCTGCTTCCCCATTCCATTCAGCAGCGGTAAGGGAAAAGAAAAGGTACGTGCAGAGGTGAAAAGTTCTTATTTTTTGTTATTATTATTTTTCAATTAATTTCAAGGCATGTAGTTTGGTACTGTGACAGGAAAAAAAAAAAAATGTGAAGCCATAAATAATATTTCCACTCATGGGAGTTTCCCTAAGCTGCAAATTTTTTCTGTTGTCAGAAGTGGGAAAACTCAGAAAAGGCGCAAGCTTGAGATTTGAACTTCAAGTGACATTTTCAAGATCTTGCTTTTATTAAAGCCTTTTAAAATGCCGGTAGTAGTCTTGCAAAAACATATATATGAATAAAAGAATAACACTGTTTTCACATTTATTCTCTGTCTCAAGTAGATTTAGGTGCATAAGCTTCCATACCAATTACTATGCATGTGCTAAAGGAACATGTGGCTTCTGCCTCCGTCTCTTCTACTGTCTCCCCAACTATTCTCCAAGTTCAGTGCCTCATATCATAATAAGCCCAACATTATGACCACCCCAAGGCACAGACAGAGTATCAGCTCCCAGCAGCAAACCCAGCACAGCCCAGTGAATGTGGGGCGAGCTCCAGGCACAGCCATAAACCCCTCAAAACCTCCCCTGCTTCCTAAGGAATGTGGCGAGGTCACGGCTTCAGTGGCCTCAGATACTGCAGTGACGGGCACCCTGGAAAGGCTTATCAATAAACACAGCCCTGACTTTTGGTGCTTAATTAAACCCGAGGAGCAAAATCCTCCTGCCACGAACAAACAGGGGTGAGGGATAAGCACTTCATTTGTGAATGCATGAAAAATACCGTAAGGGTAAATGGGTTTGTGGACCCAAGACAGGGCTGGTGAGTTCTCCCATGTTTTTGAGAGCCTGTGCTGTCTCTTTATGCACCATGAAGTCCCTGCGGAAGCAACAAGATTTCAGAACAGCTGCTGGGGGTGGCAAGCAGCAGGACAGTCAGGGCTCCAGCCTGTGTTTGCTGCCCAAATGCTTGCCCCTGAACTCCCAGCTGAGGCAGGAAACTTTGCGAATGACTTTAACCTTTGCTTCTCACAAAATGCTCTTTACTTTGATCCTTGAACCATGATCAATAGAAGGTGCAGAATGGCAGGGAAGAATTTTTCTGCTCAGGGGGAAACAATGTAGTTCAAAACGCTCAAATAGCCTTAAAAATCTCCCACTAAAATGTGTCTGGAGATTGCAGACCAGTTATTTCCTTCTTCGTGTTAGTCTCAAATAATATCATGAAGCCAGTTCCCTGTCTTCGTTCTATAAGAGAAGAACAAGGCTGTTATATGACAGGGATTTTTCCTGTAGCACCAGCAGCATTTCCCTGGCTTGCAGCAGGCTGGATTTGGTTCCCTGTCCTACACTTATAATAAAGTGGATGCAGGTGCCATAAGCTGCAGTACTTATCAGAAGTTCCTGTACACGAGGGAAGGACATTCAGCAAACAGCTACATTAACTAAACGATGCTTCCAAGACTGGTTGGTCTACCACAGGAAAAACTGTACTTTCTGCACCAGAAATAGCAGCATTTCACAGTCAGCTGGGGAGGTAGTTTCCAAGAATAAGAGCCACAGGCATGTATACAAATTGACTGGTAATAAACATTCTGACTTTGGTTACAGTCACTGGGCCAAATTCGGTCTGACAGTACATCTGAACCATCTTCAGAGCATTTCACTGTGACAGGATGCTGTGAGCCTGAAAATTATGGGCTAGAACCACAGGTGGTTTAAACAGATGCAGCTCATTCTATTCTGATGCCAGAAGTATGCTACAGTCATGGCTTATTTTCCTCCATGAAAACAGTGGGTTGGCCATGCTGCTGCCTGATGGAGGCTTAACCAGGGTGCAGAGCACTAGGAGGTCACTCATTTGAGCAGCCCAGCTACTGACAAGAGCTCTCATATTCACTGTAAATCAAAGAGAGATGAAAAGAAATACCGTGTCTTCAGATGGAGCCTTGTGATGGAGAGCAGAGTCCATCTGAAGAAGGACTGTGAAGGTAAGTTTGCTTGTTGTCCAAGTGAATACACTTGCTCTCTTTTTCTGTAATCCAGCAATGGGCAGCCCACACAAATATGAAAAATATGAGCTCCAACACACCTGCAGAATTTGTGTGTGTAAGTGCCAGATCCACCAGCAGGACTCATGCCACAACAGTCCTTACAGCTCTGGCTGTCAGAATGGCTGAACAGCAAAGGGAGGAGGTGATCAACAATGGGGCAACGAAGCTGTGAGGGGTCTGGAGCACAAATCTTATGGGGGAGTGGCTGAGGGAACTGGGATTGTTCAGTATGGAGAAGACTCAGGGAGACCTTATTGCGCTCCACAATTGCCTGAAAGGAGGTTGTTTTGAGGTGGGGTTGGCCTCTTCTCCAAGATAATAACAATAGAATGAGAGGGAATGATCTTAAACTGCACCAGGGGAGGCTCAGGTTGGATATTAGGGAAAATCTCTTCTCAGAAAGAGTGGTGAGATATTGGAAAAGGCAGCCTGGGGTGGTGGTGGAGTCATTGTTCCTGGAGGTGTTTGAGAATCTTGAAGATGTGGCACTGAGGGATGTGGTTAATGGGCATGGTTGGACTTGATGGTCTTAGTGTTTTTTTCTAACCTCAATGATTCTATGATCAACATAACCAAGAGTTAGTGCTGCTTAGGGCAACAACACATTGCATCTGCTCTGTGCCTCTCACTGCAGTACTGGTGGCAGCACAAACACTGAGGGAAAGGCAGCATTCAAAGGAGCTGAAGAGCTATCCTCACAGCCTGCTATTCACTGCTCTGCTTCTACAAGTGATAAAAGCAAATCAAGACCTAGTAGATGACTATCTCATTGAAATTCCCAGCTTTATCAGCCCATGTCTTTCAAGAGATAAGAAATGCAGCAGCGTTTTATGTCATCATGCATCTGTTGAAGTGTAAGCTGACATTTTTCCTTTCTGTTTGCCCAGCCTGTAAGCAGGGACAGTACCCACAGCTCACCTGAGCTGCAGTGTGGGTGTTCCACCACCCAGGTGTCCAAACCTCACACCATTTTGAATGACTGCAGGGCATAACCAGGTGCTGGCAAAGTGGGCACTTCAGAGATTTTATATCAGTGTATTCCATGTGCCTGCTTCTTGGTACAATCAGGGCATGATGCAAATGACAGAAGAATTACTGCCAATATTTTTATGGAAGGTCCAAGAATTCATGACGCCTAGAAAAGCTTAAGGAATATCCCACTGAGTGTATGCCACAATGCAGCTTTCTAGTCACAGTCTGAAGGTGGAACGAAGCATTATCATCTTCCCTGTATTGCAATCGGACCTACAATTTAAATTACATCATATGTAATAATTACAAAACTGCATCTCATGAGATTAGTGTGAAAATAATGTTTTATTTTTGGGTAAGTAGATACTAGTCATATCAGCATTTTATTTTTCAGCTCAGATTAAAAGGTGTCTTTCTTAAATCTGATCTAGTATCAATAGGTGTCCTGATTCAAGGGAAGGCTGCACCAGATGACTGCCAGTGGTTCCTTCCAGAGAACTTTTGTGCAATTCGGTGATTCAGGTGTTGCACTGAACCACTCAGAAGTCAAGAGCAGCTAGTCCTTGTGTGGCTTCACGCAGTATGCATTGGGATGAATTCTTTTGTGTTGTTGTTTAGTAACGCTTACAAACATACAAAATATTTTGTTCAAGTTTTAAGTCTGTGCAAACACACGATCATTTTTTCAAATACAGTGGGACAGTTTTTCAGGTCTATCTGAAGACTTTGCTATCACAGATGATAAGTGACTGATATCAAATGTATTATGGACATCAAAATTCTATTGACTCACAAGAATATCCAGCAGAGCAGAGTGATCCTGTTCCTCTCAAATGAAAATGTATACAGAGAGTTCTTTCATTTTTATTTTTTCCCGAAACAAAGATATTGCTGTAGCTTGGGAGAAAGCAACTGAAACCTGTGTACTTGCACACTTGTGCAAAGGATGTGGGGTGAACAGATTCCTAAGCCAAACCAAGCAGGTGTTCTCAGAGAAGAGTGTTCTTGTAACTGGTTTTATTAGACAGCTTTAAACTGTATGTGGTTTTATGCTGTTGTGTTTACAGTCCTCACGCGGTATGTGGTTTAAAAAGTAACACCTACTCTGTTGCTTCTACTTAGTTATTTCTAATTGTTTTTACCTTCTTTATATCTTCTCTAAAAATAAGCACAGATTCTCCCTTTCATGTCCAAATGACTGTAGCAAAATAATAATAATAATAATAAATAAAAATAAAAATAGACAGGTACAGCTGAACTTAGAGACTGCTCTGTTAGCCAACTTTCCTAGTGCAAGTCAACATGCCAGAAAGTTTGAAGGTGGAGCTAAATAGAAAAGGTTTGGTTTGGCTGGCATGACTAGAAAGCATGCCAAGTCATTGAGGTGACTGTATACATATAGAAAAATAAATACATAAAATGATAGATAGGGTCGCTTTGACCACTGGAAAGTCATGCCAAAATATTGTCACTGTCTTGGCTCTGCCATTTTACTGGGTTTTGTAGCCCAGCCAAAACCTGGCACTCCATTAGCAGCTGCATTCTCTTACTCTTCTCTGCCCAGGCGAAAGGAGTAGTATTTATGGACTATTGTAGCCACACTACAGGAGCGTATGGTGCACATAACTAAAAAGGATGAATCAAGCTTTTGTGCTTGGGGCAAAGTTGGCTAATGAAAGGAAGTCACAAAAGGAATCAGTGACCACATGCATCAAAAATAGTAGGAATTTTGACATTTTTAGATATAATCAGTTAATTGTAGCTTTGGCAATTAAAATAGTTCCTCGTTCCATACAAGGAATCATCTTTAAAAACCATTTCATGGCTGAAAATAGTTATGATAATCAAAAGTTCAGTGAAACTACTAATTTCCTACTGGAAACATTAAGCCAAAGCAAGAGAAATGCCAGGCTTCAGCCATCTGCCTTACTTTCCAAGAAGGATGCTAATTTACTACTCCTATGCCTAGAAGAACCCGGTGGATTTTTTTATGCCTAGCAGTACCTGCTACATGTTTCTGTAGATTGTGTTTACTGGGGTGGGCAATGGGAGGGGTGGTTTTGCTTTTGCTAAACCATATTGTGTGGGTTTGGATTTAAAATCCCAAAACAGCAGAAGTTTGCATCCAAGTCCCATTGAGCTGAATCATAAAAGTCAGGAGGAAGAGGAGAAACCTCTGGTCTCATATAAAAATAACCAAAATTACAGTTGGTTTTGTTTTGAGCAAAGCAAAACCTGATTCATTTGGAACAGACTTTAATTTTATATTAACATCCCAGAAGAGTTGGTTAGTAAAACTGCTTTAAAGTTTTACCCACAGCTAGAAAGAAAATGAGCATAAACTCCTGGTAAGGATCCAGACCTGTTCCAGGTGCCAAATCTGCTGGGATTTTGTTTCTGCGAGCCACATGCATGTCCACCAGCCACCCTGCTTGACCTACCCTGGCCCTGCACACCACACAGCCCTGGCTGTGCCTATCCCACACACACCATGGCCATACAAAGGGGACGCCGTGGGGTAATGCTGCCCAGCACTGGGCAGGGGTGGGCAGCGCTGTGGGGGCCTTTAAGGGATTTTGTTGTAATCTACACATTCATCACTTCTGCATCATCTCTTTAGTTAATTCGTGTTTCTTGGATGTTTTTGTAAATCATAGTGACTTGTATAGCTGATTAAATGCTTCCTGGTAAACTCAGAATCCCATCAGATGCACAGGGCTACACACTGCTACATCACCAGCCTGGAAATATCCATTTTTCTCTACCAAGGCCAAGCAACAAGAACCTGACTACGAGGATCCAAAAATTAGGTGACATGAGTCTTACCCCAGTACTTAAGAAACCATTACATAGAGTGAATATCACTGTCAGCCCATTCTCACAGTGCACACAGATATGGACAGCCCAACCCTCCTTGCCAAGAGCTGTTTAAACATCAACAGAGGGAGCTGCAGCACTCCCTGCACAATGTCCGTCCCAGGCAAGATGCTGTGGCTGCTCATAGCCCTAGGCATCAGGCCTCCTCAAACCTGCTTCTGTAAACTACTTCAGATGCACAGAAGGGTCAGCAGAATAAAAGGCTTTAAGAGAGTGTCTAGAAGGCAGCAGCATGGGAAAGGAATAGCTGCAGTCCTCCTGGGTCCTCAAAGAACAGAGCTTGGAACATGAGGACTGAAATTTACTAGATTAGAAGGCAGTGTGGAGACACCACTCTCACTTCAGGAGACATATATCCTCAAGGCTCACCTAAAGAGAAACTCAGACCTGCAGAAATGGACTCTTAGTTCTGCTAAACTCTGGTAGAGGAGCCTACTCTCCAAGAACTACTTCAGTGCAGAAAACAAACCTTTGTAATTCCTAATAAAGCCTTTCAGAGAAAAAATTATCTTAAAGAAAATTTTACTCTTTTTGTTGCCTAAGAGCTCTGCAGTTTTGAGAAGAAAATCTAGACTCCTGAAGTGCAAAATGAAATTTGCCCCTGTGCAGCAGGGTGACACAGGAGGCTCAGCAGCATGAAGTTGTTCCATTCCCGTGGTGCAAGGGCTAGGACAAGTTGGTTTCTCACATGCTCTGCTGAAGACCTGGATAAGAGAAAAAGTCTGTCCTGTTTGCCTCCCTGTTCACTACAAAGTTTCGTTTGTCAAATAATTACACGGCAGAAGCATTCTCCTGAGTAGTGGTTGCTCTGAGTTAGAGCTTCCTTTGCCAACATCATGTACAAATTATATAGGGTGATACTACGGCTTCCTCTCTATGGGAGAACAAGGTCTGAGAGCCTTAACAGTGTGTCCTACATTTTTAACTCTTGACCTCTATTGCTTGTTTGTTTTTTGTTCCAAATTGAAAGTACTTGACAGCTATTCCGATCTCAGGCTACTGATAATATGCCTGCAGCTGAAATGTCACCCATTTACGGGATGGAGGGGGGTGTAGATATCAAAAACAAAACAATCACTTCTCTCTTTGACTTGATCTCTGGGGCATCCAACCCAGATTTAGCATTATCTGAAGTACTCAGTGAGTGCTTCCACAGATGTGCAGCTCCTTTTGAAGAACTGTCTCAAGCATCATTTTAAGCCTTGGGTATAAAATAAACTTTAAATCTGTTACAGCTTGAACAAAAAGCAAAGCTGGCAGCCATTCCTTCCTTTAAAGACCTCTGTTTACTGTAGAGAGTTTTAGCCATGTTTTAATTTCAGAATTTTTAAATATGTATTTTCTGAGAAATAAACAGATGACTTAACTGTAAATTAAACCCAAGTCTCCTGGCTGCTAGCCCAGGTGTCTACCAAGAAGGCCAACTCGCTGGCAAGTTCATCTGCATCTCCCTGGCTGCCCTATAGTCAGGACCACCTCTGTTCACATTCCCCTTACAATACATATATTCACTGGTCAACAAACTGGAACTTATCCCATTGGACTTTCTATTCCCAAGGAGTCACATATGGATGCTGGCCAGCATAGTTATGTTCACACAGGTACAGTATAGGAAAAGCTGGATAAAAGGTAAAAGCTGTCACATGCATCCCCTGACTTGCTACAGGCATGGCCACGCGTGTCACTGTCTGGTCCTTCCTGGGGTACACTCATAAACCTGATGCTGCTAGATTCCAGTCACTGCATTGACAAATCAGTGATGCAGGTATCTCTGGTCACTCAGGCTGATACCTGAAGCTGATTTCTGTTCAGCTGATACTGAATGGGTATCACTATATGGAATACAAATCTGAGGTACAAAGCCAGGCACAGGCCTTTGGCTCTGCAGACAACGCAATTACAAATAAAATTGTGTTCAAAGCCAGGTTGGATGGCGCCTTGGGCAACCTGATCTAGTGCCCAATTAAGTGGTTGGAAGCCTTGCCTGCAGCAGTGGGGTTGGAACTAGATGGTCTTTGAGATCTCTTCCAACTCATCTCTGCATTACTTTAAGGAGGCCAGGTGAGACCATGATGACAGGTGTCCAGTAACCATGTCTCTACTAAACAAATGCTTATTCTGAAGGACAAAGATATTTTAGACTTTTGCTGTACAGTGTGTCTCACTAGCTAATGCTGCAGGGAGATGGCAGACATCGCACAGCATGCATTATACATGATAATTTCCTATTTCAAATATTTACCCTAAAGCACTCATATCAGCACTCATACTCTGTTTCAGAAAATGTTGACCATAACTTTTAATAAGCAGCCCAGTTGCCCATTATTATTTGGATGAGATCACTTGGATGTCACTGGATGATGTACTCTAAAAGATTTTCAGAGTAAGTGAAAAAGACTTCTGTAATGCAGCAACACAACAGGACCGAAAATGAACTTCTACAAATCCCACTTTCTATGAACAGAATTGTTTGGGCAAGTAACTCTGCATCTTGGAAAGAAATTTGACCCAGTCTTTACAAAAGCAAAATTCCTGAAAAATTAAGCTTAAAAAAAAAGAAAAAAAAAAAGTTTCTTCCTTAGAAATAAATGATGGCATGCAAAACTTTTTCCCATTTGACCTTCAGCTTCAGCTGTGAAACTATGAAGAATATTACTTTGTGAAATGCCAAAGTTGTCTTATGTGGATGCTGCAGAAATGTTTGAATTGATGAAGATGATCCATGGATAGCCCAGGACTTACACTATTTAATCCTGGCTCATCAACAACTTACTGATGCTGTACATGAAGTGGATGCATTCAGTTTCATCAGGACAGCATGGAGAAAGACACCGTATTCACTCAAGAACTTTCAAGGGAAGAAACAGTGAGCTGTTTCTTGCAGGAAAAGAAACTCATGCTTAGGCACCAGAAATTCATGAAGACATGGATTTCCGCTGCAAACAGATCACAGCCTTTTGACCACACTGTGAGCAAAGAATATGTCCACTGCATGCAGAGATGAATTGGCTGATGGTCAGTGGTGCCGTATTTGTTTATGTATGACACAGAAGAGATGTGAAAGCTGGCTGCTTGTCTCCCCTACTCATGTTCTTTGCCACCTACGCTGATGGATGATGACAGTGCACTTATTGCACAAGCTCACAGACTGACTGCAGCTGCAGGAAAGCAATATAAAGAGCTTTGCTAAGCATGCCTGATTCAATAAAAACAATGTGGTTTTCTAACACCATGATGGCTTAATATTTTCAAGCCTTGAGCCAGCTCCACTATCACTTTGTAAATTCCAGAGTGAATTGTCCCTACAGGAAAAACATGTGATAGAAACTATTTATCAACCTCTTACTTATGAGAGTATATACATGGCTCATGATGATTTTGAGGGGTTATAGATACAAAACTGTTTATCCAATCTGTGCTGATATCCAGGGTTGGATTCCCAACTAAAAGCTCCTCTGAAAGCTTACGCTACTTGGCAGTTCCGCAGCAAGGCAGTAGCTGTTCATGCATCTTCTCAATCACTGGAATGGACTCCCCAGGGCAGTGGTCATGGCCCCGAGCTGCTGGAGTTCAAGAAGCATTTGGACAACACTCTCAGTCATAGGGTTTGCATTTTGGGTGGTCCTCTGTGGAGCCAGGAGTTGGACTCAACATTCCTTGTGGGTCCCTTCCAACTTGGGATATTCTGTGATTCTGTGATTCAATCCATTATTCTACCAGTGTATGTGTGGAGGAAAAAAAAAAAAAAAAAAAACGCTATTAACTGCACAACACTGTTAGATCAAGTACCACTTAATTTTCACTGTGCTATTGTTACCACTACTTTCACAGATGGAAGCATTTTGATACACATTTAGGTATAGATGTGTGTATGTTTAGTTGTATGTGTGTGTATATGCATATGATGTGTCGTGTTAATATTTTCTTCAGGAATATCAAAACAACAAAGAGTTCATATCAGGCATCATTAGAATTTTAATTTTTCAAGAGAGAAAAGCAGCACATACAAAGATTCTCCAAACGCTACCTTTAAGCCAATGGGAAAATGCAAACATGATGAAGAAACTGTGAAAAGAAATTTTCTCCCTTGAAAGAGAGTGTTTGAAGAGTTCTTGTTACAGGCACTCTACAAACACACTAAGTCACATACTCTGTAGCAACACATTTTATGAATTACTGCACGGAAAAACAGGTGCATTATGAAGTAAATGTTGCTGATACAGAGCCTTGAATCTGAACCAACATGACATTCAGACACCTTCTTATTCTACACCAGCCTCTTCAATCCTAAACACACACAATAATTTGAGCCAGCTCAGCATCCCACAAAATTCCAGCCTCACTTGCATGGATGGGAATCTAAACAAGTTCTGGAGTGAGATTGGGTTTCGTTTATTTTAACTTAAATCACAGTTTGTCTATTTGTTCCCAGGCTATAGGCAGCCTCAAAAGTGATGATCCAGCCTGTGAACACTGCAATAAACAAAATCCCTTGCTGCAGCAACCAGGTTTTCTTCAAGTAAAAGGTCCTAACAGACTGATAAGAAAGCCAATGTACACAGAAATCTGAAGCCCCAAACTCTTGATGCTGACAAGATGCAGTCAAAAAGAGGTTGAAATGGCTCCAACCTTTATATTTCTGACTGAGAGCATGAGGATGTCGTGGTAATACGTCCCTACAGGTGAGTAGCCAAGGGGCTGCTGGGGCACAGTAGCCATGTTGTCACTAATCAGGTGAAAAAGAAATTCCTACCAGAAGAAAAATGTATTTTCATTTTAGCAATAGCAGTTTTCCAAGGGAGGTGGCCAAACAGACACTTTGCCTTCAGTGCAATCACCTAGACAAGGGTTGGGTGCTCAGTTGGTTGTGTACCAGGCATCTCCTTCTTGGCAGCAGGACACAGCAGGTGTCTCAGCCTGTGGGTTTCTGCAACCTACAGGGATGGGATAGGTGATAACTTCAGGCATGCAAGGTGGTAGGTGGTACCAAAACTAAAGTATTGGTTAATGCTGCGGGATGCAAG
Organism: Lagopus leucura; assembly: GCF_019238085.1. Lineage (NCBI taxonomy): Eukaryota > Metazoa > Chordata > Aves > Galliformes > Phasianidae > Lagopus > Lagopus leucura. Next base: position 68,861,735 of record NW_024962263.1, on the reverse strand, counting down.
CACAGAATCACAGAATCATTAAGGTTGGGAAGATCTCTAAGATCATCTCATCCAGCCCTCCACCAATCAACCACCATGACCACTAACCACAGCCTGCAGAGACAAAGCATGTTCTGCTCTCAGCATTGCCACAGTGCAGTTTGAACTCTGCCTTCTGAGCTGCAGCTTTTATTCCTATTCACTTGCCTCACCCGTTTAGTCTATAGCAGGAATTGCTACTCCTAGTCCCATGCCCAGTGTTATACTACTGTTACCCAGGGCCTCTAATAGCAGAAAATAATAATAACAATCTAAATCTTGTAAAGCAGTGTTTGAAAAGAGAAACTGATTTTCAGAACTGCTCTGGTCAGCTTTTCAGTTTCTCTGTGCTGTCACCAATTTTACATTTACCCTGGTTGGTAGGAGACAGAGATATGTGCATATAAAAAAGAGATTGTTGTGTAACTGTTCTTTTCTTTTTTTTTTAATAAAAAAAGTTTTAAAATTTTTAAAATCCATCAGAGAAAAAAAAAAAAAGAAAGAAGAACTTAGTCATCAGAATATGAAAACTTGCTTTCTCTAGACATGCTGGTTGTCTTCCAAGCTGCATCTGACAGCCAGAGAAGTGCAGTCCATCATGGCTCTTTTTCCATTTCCAAACGTTCCCTGCAGCCCTTCATTTCTGTGAAACATTCCCTCTCAGTGTATCCCACACTTCATTCCACTCGCAACTGACTTAAGTGATGGATCTGAAAGATCAGAGCTGTGTGAAACAGGTGTGGTAATTTGGAAAACTCACAGATGCTGAATCTGTCATACCAGATCCATCAGTCTCTGCAAAAAGTACTGAATGTCTTTGTACGTATGTGTTCATACAGAAACCTATGCACATTCAGGAGAAAAATCAGTAAAAATAGTAGAGTTTTCCTTTTCATTCACTTGTTCTTTCAACTATATCTTACTAATTTTAGAGGACTGAATAGCCCATAGCGTAGAGAAAGCACCAGTTTGGGAGTGACAGTATTTTTCTCTTAAAACCAACATATTTTTCTTTGATTTATCCATCCTGCCTGTTCTAGTTTTGGCAATAGCTTGTACCATGTCAAGACCTCTCACTGGTAGAAGAATTGCTACACACCATCAAGACACAATCTGCATAGTGTAATACCTGGCTTTTGAGACTTTTCAAGGCGTTTCAACAGAAATTTCTGAAAATACCAGTGGTATTCAAATTATGGGATAAGCTGTTTCTAACAGGCTATCATCTTTTTAGCAGTTCATACATAGCCCTGTTCTTTCTGCTCTCTGTTGTCAATATCTATGTAAATAACAAGATCAGATCTTCATTAGTTGAATAGAGAGCATTGTTTCACCAATTCCAGTTAAGATGCATCATTTCATACCAACTGAAGATGTTTTCTCTCCTTATTTTGCCCAAAATTGCTGTAGTATAAAAGCATCCCCTTCTGACACAGCAGGATTTTTCATTTGGTTTTGGACATGAGGAATTCAGTAGAGGACTTCATAGATCTTTCTACTGGTATCTGATTTATAACTTATCAAAGATCATTTTAAGTGTAGCATAAGTAGTCTGGGTATTCCTTCCCAAGAGCTTCCAAGCATTCTGCCTGGCAGGCACTGTAACTCCGTTCATGTCCAAGACCTCCCCTCACTGATCTCCTCTTTTCTGCAGGATCACCAGTGATGATATTCGACAGCCATGGGTCATACTTGTTTCTCTTCCAATCTGAAATCAGTCTTTCTTCCTTCTCTGTCTTGGCCTATTTCTAATCCGTAACGGAACTTTTCTTCTTGCCCCATGACTGCTGAATTTCTTCAATAGCCCTGTGTGATGAATTTTGTCCAAGACTTTTTGAAAGCTTTGGTGATCTTCTTCTGAGCAGGAGGTAAAATATAATTTTAGAGTCCAACACTTCTTGTTTCCCTACAAAATCTGCTGACGTCAGAAGGGAGGGGGACTGAGTAGCCATTGTGCATATGCTGGCTGGCACAACCTCCTCCATCTGACGGTGCGTTCCATGGAAATTGTGTCTGCAGTCACTTTGGCTGAGGTTTGAAATCTATTTTTGGAAGGTCTAAAAACCTTCAGGGAGTGACTTTTATTCTTGTAAAGGGTCTTGACTTAAATTTATTAAAGAAATAAAAACATGCTCCCTCTGCCTAACTTTAGTAGACCTTCACAGTGTATAAAAAAATTGGTTGGCTGGGGGGACAGCCAGGTAGGTACAGATTTCTGGTTTAGTGGGACAGCTTCTCTGAGCCAGGAAAAGATCAAACGGCCTGTGGGAAGGTAAGTGGGAGAAGAGGAGCTGATGCTACCTGCAGTAAGAGAATTGCCAACTGATGATGACAGCTTGGGACAGTGAATGAAAGTCTTTCAGACATTCTGCAAGACTTTCCTCCAGTTGAGGGAAGAAGTCAGGAGAAGAAGGTTTGGAATAAAGGTAGACAGAGAACAGACAGGAGTTAAGGTGTTCCCATGCATGCAAATGCTGGAGCTGTAAGCATAAGCACTACAATAAAGGCACATCTCAGAGACCTTTGGCATTGGAGTGGCTGCCTATACCCTACAGAATTGTTCTGCTGCTACTTTATAAGTCAGCGTGAATTTGTTGTCCAGCATTTCAAATCTCCTCTACACCAGGCCATGTGGACATATGAGCAGAGAGAATTTTGGAGAAAATCAAGCCTTATTAGCTTTTTCCAATAGTATACCCAAAAAGCAGGCATTAGAGATCATGCTGAATTTTGTTTTGATTCACTGGTGGGTGCACTTGCCACTGTTTGAGTTGAAAGAAAATTATTCTAAGGTTTCAAAAGTTGGAGGCTTTTTAAATCTAGGATTTCCAAAATGGACAAGTGACCTTGAAGCCTGCAATACTATTGCATTTAAATAATCCTTAGGAAACACCTCCAAACCCATGTACATGTGCTCCAAAGTGTTTTTTCCTTCTGATGAAAGAATTCTCCCTCAGTTGAAGGCATCTTCTGTAGAGATCCAAGGATTTTTACCTATTACCCTGACTTTGTCTTGCAGACAAAGGCTGCAGAGGCCTTTGGTTACAGATGGTGCCATATCATCATAGAATCATAGAATCATAGAATGGCTTGGGTTGGAAGGGACCTCATGGATCATCAAACTCCAACCACCCCCCACCACAGGCAGAGCCACCAACCTCCATATCTAATACTAGACCAGGCTGCCCGGGGCCCCATCCAACCTGGCCTTGAACATCTCCAGGTATTGGGCACCCACAACCTCTCTGGCTTTCTCTTTCTCTTTTTCAACAAGTCCCAATTTTGGAATGTAAGATACTGCCTTAGGGGTCTCAGGAAACTTTTGAGGAATTAAAATTAAACATCCTTTGATTATAGGTGAGAAGGCAAATAAAGTGTGATTGCTTGGGTGTTATCCAGGAGGTTTGTATCTGAGTGTAATGTACTAATGAGGCAGTCAAAAAAATACTAATGCCACTGTTTTTCAAGTTCAGAGATGTGGGTGGAAGAGAAGACCTAAGGAAAAAAAATATATATATATGTATATATATCAGTGGGACTGGGTGATTCAACTGTCATTTACTGCTTTAGATGTCCTCTCTATAGTTAACCTAAAACACATTGGTCATGATATCGTTTTTCACCTCTTCAAACAGGAGATTTCTATCTCCAGCACTGTCAATCTGGCACTTTTCATGAGTCATAAAATCTTTTTTTCTTTTTTTTTTAACTGTATAAGAAAAAGAAATAGTCATTCCAGGAACAACTAATCCAGTATCGTCTCGTAAAATGGATAGGCATCTCCTGTAATAAACATTAAATAAGAACTTGTTACCAAAACAGATGGCGTAAGTCATACTTGATCCAGAAAGATGTTTTCTCCTCTGTATCTTAATAGCCTTGTTCTGTTGTGGTATTTCCTGAATGCACCATTTAGCTTATTGCGAGAGCAAACGACTCAGTGTATCTGCAGAGCTCCAGCAGGCTCTCTTCTCTCAAGAGACAGAGAATCTGAGGGGTTTGGAAGGTTTGCCTCCACCATCAGGGCTGGAGTAAATGAAGTGAGCTCCAGATTTTGTACGAGAAGCTGTGGAGCCCAGACCAAAGTAGTGACATGTTGGATTCCACACTGAATGGTCCTCATCAAGCAGGGTACAGATCTCACATCTATCAATAGGACACAGCATGTACCTAAGACATACTGATACTGCCAAGGCCATTGGGTATTATGAGATTATAGCTATCCTAGTAACTGAAGCACCTCTAGTTTTAAATACCTAGCTCAGAGGATCCACTGAAACATCACTCCCTTTCTCTTCAGGGGGATCTCAAAATGGAGAAAAGATATGCAGACTTTTCCTGCAAAAATACCTTCAGATGTGCTGACCTCATGCTTTGCAGTGGTTTTGGGAACAACACCAGCTGAGCACTTTTGCAGATCAATGCCATTTCCTTGGGGTCAGGCAGCAGCTGGCACATAAGTGGTCAGCACGTAGCAAAGCAAAGCGGAGCCGCAAGGGGTGAACAGAGAGGAAAAAGGGGAAAAAGGCTGATAAAAGATGTGTGAATATTGCCTTGTATTTAGAGACAGTAAAGGCTTTGGAGTAAACAAGATGCTTAAAAGACAGCATTAGTGCAAGAATGAATTGGTGTACAATTAGCCATGAACACACTTATGAGGATAATTAAAATTCTTTAGCTATCAGATGGCACACACTTCTGAAAAGTGCAAACTGCTTCAAAATGGAACTGATTCAGATTCAGAAACTGATTGCCTGACATGACTGTGGGAACAGGGAAGCTGCTGCATTACCTCTAGGCTGCAGGCCCAGGAATGGCACTTTTTAAGTGCCAGGACACCTGATCTGCTGCAGGCAGAACAGACAAGTTCTCAGGAAAAGCACAAGAAGTGAGGAAAAACAGAAGTTTTCCACACAGTTTGCAAATGCCGAAGAGACTTTTGCTTTCTGCAACCTTAATGCAAATATATCAGGGACTTCCACGTGGTACCCAGAATCCAGCCCAGTCTACACTGAGCAAACTGAGTGCCGAGGGCAAATGGATGTCACCTGCACGAGACACCTGGAAGAGCAGTGCAAGAAGATATGACTTCTTCTGTACTTCCACATGCCTTGGCTGGATGCATTCAGCCACACAGGCCACAGGTACTCCCAAAATATCTTTCCTTCAGAGGACATAGACTGGGACTCATGTTGGCATCTCAGCCATTCAGTTGGGTTTAGGTGAGTGATGCATTAGTCAAGTAAGTTAGTGAGCCACTTACATTACACTGGTAAAATCACCATTGTTACACTGTTTGATCAGCTCTTAAGCTAAAGACGTGCTGATTGCCATGCTCTATTGGAATGCAGATGCTATTCCCATATGTACAGCCATGACCAGCTAGGAGCCAGCCAGCTTCATTAAGCACTCCTTCGCAACATTTACCTGATGTTATATATTTCCTCTGGGTCCAGCAGGCAGAACCCATCCTTCTCCCACAAGGCCAGTATTTTCTCCCAACTATTTTCATTTCTGTTTTTTAAAGACCACATGGAAAAGATGAGATTAATGTAGCCTGATTCTTAACTGCATGTTCCAGATAGCTGAAGTGCTCCACACACACACAGTGTAGGGTAATCGTGGTAAACACTAGGTCTTTGGGGTTGAACCCTTCACTCTCTCCAGGGTGATGCTACACTGCATCATTAAATTACGTTTGCAAAATGTGCCACCACTAAGGCAGTGTGTATTTGGCACTTCAATTTTTTTTCTGGCTACAAGTTCTACTATGGTTTCTGACAACAAAGTGAAGTTTATCTTCTTAAATTAATTTACCTTTCAGCAGAGATTCCTGAGAAGGAGACTTCCTACAGGTGGTTTATTTGCTGATGGTTTTATTATTATTTTTTTCTGTAATAAAATTCTCAATAGCAGATGAGTGAGGGTCTCTTTCTCCCTTTATGCTTTTAGCCAGCAATATCATTCAGGTAGAATCTACATAGTTTGAACAGCCTGTAAGGAATCTGGATTTCAGCAGATTGGTATTTGCTTGCAGAACCCAAGCTTGTCGTCTGACCTGCTCTGCATTGTACCAATGAGGATTTGGCCCATTTTTTGTTCAGGAAGTCTTGAATTTTTCTCAGTAGGTCATCCTCTGTTAAAGGCAGGCTTACAGTTTCTCTTACTTTCATCTGTGACTGTGTTTTCTGGCAAATCCTTTTATAAAATGTCAGAATTTTTGCAGAGAAATACGCAGTATTTGGAACAGATTTCAATGACCCTCCTTATGTCAAGTGGAGACAGTGTGGGCATAATTTCTTTTTTTCCAGAAAATTATGATTTGCTGGAATTTTGAAGCCATATCCCAGAAAATCTGCATTAAAACAGATTTTTTCATCATTTTCAATACCATTTTGGAAAATTTTGAAATTATTGAAGTAAAGATTCTCAGGAGTTTTAACAGTCAGAATTCCAGTTCTTCAGTTCAGCAGGACTTTGTTTCAAAATATAACCAAATTCAATTTAAAATCTCAAAGTTACAGAGCCCTTATGCTGGGAGGAGAAAATGCTGCTACATCAGAAAGTCCGTTTTACAAAATTTTCACAATCTTCAGTTACATCATACAACAAAGAAAATCAGAACCTGTAGCAAAATTTATCACTTGTTGTGATTTGGGTAGTCAGTTAAAATGGTGCAAAGTGAGACTAAGTCTCTAGCATTATTTGTTTACTAGCATCAATCTTCAGCAGATCACCATCATTTAAGAAGAAATATGTTTTAAGGAACAGCTTACAGAGCTGCTTTTCTGCCATCTGGAAAAAATAAAGGAAACTGATTCTAAGACATGTTTGTGACATTTGTAATGTAGATACGACGCTGTACGCAGAAAACGTGCAAGTAATGATTTTTCCTTGTGAATGCATGAGGCATTTTTTAGTGATTTATTGAACTGTTTTTCTGCAAAAGTAAGGAAAAAGTATTTATGAGGGTCTAAGTAGGAGAGTAAATCTCCCAAAGGTACTCTCTGCCCCTCAGTGCAGCCCAGCCTCAGTGTCCCATCAGAATGGTTTCTGAGCCTGCCATGGAGCTGGATGCCACTAATCCCCAACTCGTGGTCCTGATGGGCACCAAGACAGTGCCACGCTGTCACTGTGCTCTGCACCAAGTAGGATGGGGCTGAGGCTGCAGGAAAGAATGCAAGGAAAACAAAGCCCTGTTTTCTGGAAGCCCAGGTATACAATGTTTGAAAACCAAAAATAAGCACACTAAGAAGATATGTAGTGTCACGGTGACTGAGTGACTCTCTCTGAGGTACAGTCCGTACAAGTCTGGAAAGCATACATTTTTCCCTGAATAACCCCAAAATTATCACCTTTACCTTAATGCCCCATCTTCATCTCTTTGTTCTGCAGGACAACACATGGCTCCAAGAGGGACCCGGTATGCATATGTGTGCTTTCCATAAGATGCAGCTCACTCTTCCTTCACCTCCACATGCAGCAAGCAAAGCCACAGGAAAACTCAGCCTTGGACAGAAGTTGTAGTTTCTGTCCCTAATCAGCAGCAAATTTCATCAACAGTGTGCTCAAGGTGAGAGTCCAAGCCCCTGCTCTAAGCAAGGAGTGTGGGCTTCACCATACCTATACACTGCGGACATACTTCCAAGTGCTTACATACAGCATCATAAAATGAAAAGAAAACATGCGCTCTGTGAGAGTAGACGGAGACAGACAATATCAAATAATCTGGCTGCAGTTATAAATACATAATAATATTTAAATTTACAGATCTGACCTCTTATATCTAAAGCCATTATTTACTTTATGCATAAAAGTGCTTTACATCATGCGCATGTAATAAAGAAATGGAAAATCTGAATTGCTCTACAAATACGGGACCTCATCACCTTCTAAGATTTAAGAAAGAAGAAGTAAACTTGGAAAATGCAAACTTGGGCAGCCAGGATGAGTTAGACAGATCTAGTGATACGTATCAGAAATCTGAACTCTTTTTTATTTACAATAGTCTTTGTACAATGTTTGAATTCACCAGAATAAAATCATACTTGTCCCAATATCCTTTCAAGGGCAATTCAGAAATATCTTGCAATAGTTATTTTCAGTGTGAAAACAAAATCATCTCTTTACTATGATATTTGTGTTTCAGACATGTAATTCATGTTTCTATATATAAATGATGCAAGTCAAAATGTGATGCGCCTAATCCATTTCTTTACCTACTGATTAATACTTTTGAGCCCTTGGCATCATCAGTTATTTTTGAAATCAAGTATTTGTAATCTTTAGTGTTTGCTTCAGGGCTTTTCTTGTCTCTGGAAAGGATTTTTGCATATGAGCATCTATTAACAGGAGCATAACAGCATAGCAGCATATGTTCACATAACAGCCAATTTATTGAAACCACGAAGGACAGCATGGGCATAGATATAAGTATTTCTGTAGAAACTGGATGCACTGAATCTCACATGGATTTCTTCTCAGCCATCTCTGTTTGTGAACCATACAAGGACTTCTCATGCTTGAACCCTTCATATTTTCCAGATATGGTTCTTCTGCATTCATAAGGGTGGGAACACTTATTATATACAGATGACTATATTCCTTTCAGTGACTAAAGAAACTAGATTAAAACTGGGATGGATGGGGAAGAAAAAAAAAGAAGAAAAAAAAAGCAAATTCTACGTTACAGTTAGAATCACAGAATCATAGAATGGCCTGGATTGAAAAAGACCACAATGATCATCGAGTTTCAATCCCCTGCTATGTGTAGGGTCACCAACCACCAGACCAGGCTGCCCAGAGCCACATTCATCCTGTTCACTTCTCCTGTGTTTAATAATGACCTCCTCTTCAGGAAGAAGGGTGGTCTTTTACCTAAAGTATGTGACAAAATAGATCATTTAGGTTCTGTTTTGAGCTCTGGCACGTTTGTCCTTTGGCTTCAGGAAAATTACTTAATTCCTACCTATCCTTCTTTTCACAAATGTCAAATAAGTTAATAAGCTTGGGAGGAAGAGTGAGTGTTCGCCCTCGCACAGGTGAGACCTACAGCCATGTGGTCAGTTAGAGAGACACTCCATCCCTCTTGCAAGCAACAGAGCAGGAGCTCATCTTCAGAGCTCCTGATTGCCCTAATCTCTGTCTTCGTAGAGACCACAGAGGAATGATGGACCTTCAAGTAGGCAGCTAGCTTTAGACGCCAAGGAGCAAAACATGCCCATCCTCTTGCATATACAGGCAGAGAAACATGAGAATATGCATACTGCCACATATAATTGGGAAGAGATAAATGTCTTGAGATTAATCACAGACACGTGTTTTCACATTTTTCATACAAACGTGCTACTGCAAACTACACTTAATATTCCAACATTCAGTTATAATTATTCTCATAATAATCATTTTTCTCTCACTTCTAAAGCAGATTTACATGTGCAAATATGGGAATAATTGAAGTGCATATTGAAACGGCTGTGTAAGACAAGACTTTGATTTCTCTACTGCAAAGCCATTAAATATAGTCCACTAGCTGGCAAATTGGGTGCAGTTTCATACTTTGGTGTGTATATTACAGCACCAAGACCCTTCACATGATCTTCACTCAACAGTGAAGATATTCTTGGATATTCAGCTTCTAAAAGTTGACCTAAAAACTACATATATGCTTAGGTTTCCTATTACAATCAACTGTCACTGATTTCAAAGTAAGCAATTGTGGCAATGGAAGGAATCTATTATTATTAATCCTTAAAGAGAAGGAGCTAAATTAAAATTTATTTCCATACCTAGGAAGTCCTGCATTTCTCAGAAGTACCCAGTCTTTTTGTGTATCAACTGTGAAGTGAAAGATCTACCGTGTGGCACACAGATAATCAGAGAAAGAAAAATGGAACATTAGCCCTTTAGACATAATGAGGAATATTAATCTTATTATTTTCCTTCTGCAAGCTCATATGGTCATTGGTTGGTGGTAGTTTGACCAGCAGAGTGGGTGTGCAATTCCGAAATGTGAAAAGAGTAATACATGAAAAATTGTGGGAACAAGTAAGATAGAATGGACTTCAATTTGTAATTGCTTTGGTTAACCTTTTGCAGTCCTTCAACTTGGCCTCCATGCTAAAAAACATGATGTATTTCCTTCTATTTATTATTTGCACTGGGCTACTGAAGAAAAAAAAAAAAAGGTGAAGTATGCCTCTGAGTCAAAACAGTCTCTGCCAGGAATAACAGCAAAGCTCTTGCACCAGTGCCTCATTAGTTTATGGAAAACAGTTCCCTAAGGAAATACTGGAGTGTAAATAAATTTAAAGCTGTTCAGCATTGCAAGTAAAGGGAATAACAGATTTTTAAAACTCTGGTGGCTCAATGATGCTTTGGTACCATGTTGCAGGAATCATAAATTTCAGGTAGGTTTTGCAGGATGTTTGTAAGCACCTGTTGTGTTCTGCCCTTGACAGTTGGGAGGGTTGATCAGATTCGCAAATCCACTTGTTTAAATTATGGTGAAACAACACACAGTGTTCAAACACAATCATCAATTTTAATGAAAATCTCTGTTCTACAATTATCTTAAAAGTACTGACACCCTTACAATTACATCTATCTAAGCTGTGCAGCTAACCTATGCAACTTTATGAGAAACCAAAATAAGGCTTGCATTATTTTATCATGTTAAAAAAGAAAGGAGAGACAGAGAGGTGGGGAAGGATAGAGAAAGCGATGAACAAAAAAAGAGATCACCAGTCTGAGTTCCAGCACTGGTCCAGTCAACAGGATGGTTTTCAGTCTGTAAGACTCATCCAGAAGTCCCAAAGATCCCCCCAGCCCCCAAGCATACTTTTATTCTCAGGCATTCTTTTATGCCTGCTAGATTTCCAGGGTTCATTGTCAACAAGTTAATTGTCAGCAAGTCCACAGTTAAAACTCTGCAGTCAACAATTCTACTTGAACAGGAGAGCTGCAGATAGAGCGAGACTGTTCTGTCTTCACAGAGCTCCCCCCTCCCACCACATCTTCATCCTAAGCCTACTGTCATGGTGATGGTCTTCTCTTGTAAGTATTTGAGACAATTTAGGCACGCCACAGACAAAGTGTTGTTGGTCTGCTACAGCACCCTAGAGTAATGCTATTACACAGATATTCTCAAACTACAAAGTGCACGTGTGCTCTCTGTCACTTCTAAATAGTATTTTTCTCATGGCAAGAAGCCCTGCTAGAGGATTTGTCTGCACTGTGACACACCAATCCTACTCTGGTTTGCCAAACTTTATATTTGACTTGTGTTCATGCAGCATTCCCCCTGCCTGAGCACAAATGCCACAGGATCACAGAATCATGGAATCATAAAATCGTCCAGGCTGGAAAACACCTTCAAGATCACCAAGTCCAATCATCAATCTAGTGAGTCCTACTATTAAATCATGTCCCTTAGTGCCATGACAATGTCTCTTAAATATTTCCAGAAATAAGGATTCCTAAATCCTGAATTCCACCCTGAGCAGCCTGTTCCAATACTTCACCATCCTCTCCTACCCTGTCTGTGAAGAAATTCTTCCTAATGTCCAATCTAAACCTCCCCTCATGCAACTTGAGATCATTTCCTTGCATATTATTACTTGTCACATTAGATAAGAGACTGATACTCTTCTCACTGCAACCTGCTTTCAGGTAGTTGTAGAAAGTGAAAAGATGTCCCTCAGCCTACACTTCTTTAGACTAGACAATTCCAGTTCCTCAGCCTTTCCTCATAAGTCTCATATAGTCAGTGCATAGCACACTGGATAAGCATCTCTCTGGATGATGACCAGTGAAGTCCAAACTTCTGGACAAAATCCTACTACTCACAGAGACTCAAATGTAGATATCTCACCTAGGTGTTTAAAGACCCTGTACCTGTAAACAGCATAGGAACAACATACAGGTCTTCCTTGCCATTCTGTGGATCCCAACTTCTGGGGTCTGTTGTGATAGGACACACAGGGAAATTGTTTCAAAGTAAAACAGGGGAGATTTAGACTGGACATAAGAAAGATGTTTTTTTACAGTAACAGTGGTGAGGCACTGGAACAGGTTGCCCAGAGAGGTGGTGGATATCTCAACCTTGGATACATTCAAGGTCAGGCTAGACCAAGCACCACTCAAATGAGCTACCTTAGGTTGAAAAAAGTCTGCAGTATGCAACCTCACAGGCCATGGCTGCACAACCACTCTCTTGTATTCTGGTGAAGCAATAACCCTGTCTTATGTTACACAATACAGGCAGGAGGTAGTGCCTTATTCAAAGGTGATACTCAGACACATTCTAAATTCTACATCTCAGAAGATAATAAATGGTAAGCGTATTTTTGCATCCATTAATAAGACACTCCTTATTGCTCAAGGCTTCTGTCTAGCAGACTGATAGCAATAGGTCCTGTTTCTACTTAACACATGGAAGCAAGATTATATCCATCCTGAGCTGCCAAAAATTTATGAAGGAAAAATTCTCCAGGGAAAGACGTAGCTTTATATAACATTACTGGGTATTTACATTTACAGTGGGATGTAGGACTTCTCCATTAGCAGATATGTGTGAGAAAATAAATGAATCCAGCCATCCTCTCTTGCCTTGCCTGTACATCTGGGAAAGCTGGTGCACATCAGTTATTTCATCTGAAGGCTCCAGTAATTGCTTTTTACTGGCTCTGGCCTTCATCTAAGCCAGTACCAGTACTAAAGATTTGATTGTACAATACACCTCTCTGTTTTGAAGAGAGGAAGGGCTTAATCCCCACCATCTTCACCGGGAATAAATTCATTAATAGAGATGACTCTATATGAATATCTGGAGCAAACAACCATTCAGATAATCGTGCAGACCTCCGGTGTTTCATTTTTGACATCCAAAGATGCTCAGCACCAAGAAGTCCCCAGGGGAATATGTGGTGCTGTGAAACTTTGGCACTTTTGGTCAAGCCACATTATTTTTCAAGTGCCAATTTGAACAGGACAAGTCAATACCGAAATAATTTCTTGTGTGCCTGGACAAGTTCTTTCTCACCTTAGGGCATGCAAGCCCTGCAAGAAATGCTCCACGACTAGGTGTTGGGTCATTCTTAGGACTTGTAGGGTGATGAGAATAGCTGGGAACACGCTGATGAACCCAGCACAATGGGATTGTGTTGGTTCAGAGCCAAGGAGGAGCAGGGTGCTCTGGTAGGTAGGACAGAAGACAGGACACAGACAGTGAGCCTGAGCTACCTGTGACTGCTCCCCCATGGAAAGGGAGAAGATGGTCCAGAAAGAGAAGTTGCTAAGAATGGATGAGCCTTAGAAAACATTCTGCTGAAAGACAACAGTCAAGCCTGATTCCAAACCCCAGATCCAAGAGCATGAGATCTCAAATGATCCTTAAAATTGTAATTCAGACTTAATTCAACTCCACTTCATGTTTAAACAACAGCTTGAACTTTTATGTAATAGGACTAGAATAGCCTAGTGCATTCCAAGCTTCAGTGGGTTTCCAGTGACTGAACTGTATAATAAAATTGAATGAAAAGTGTTAAGGAGGTAGAACTTATGCAGTATTTATTCTTCTGCTTTTGCATATTTAACTTGGATTTAGCTGCAACGATACTACATAAAGAACTGAGGTATGTTCAGAAATGCCTTTGGAACAAAAAAGGATGATGATAGGAGATCTTGCTACAGCTTCTGCTATTAAGTCCTTGGGAGAGCTGAGAAGAGATTGCTCATTAAATAAGTGTTATAACGCATTCAGCACTGAGAGACTAGTTCAGAAGCAGAAAGTGAAAGGTCAACCATTCCCACTAGAGATGTATCCATCCCAGCCAAGCCGTTATTATTGCCTGTCGTCACAGTGCCCATCCCCAAATTGTGGGGGAGGTCTTGGAGAAGTGACAGAAACTAAAATGACGGTGATTAAACAGGACAGCAGAACATCTGGGAGTCAGAATGACAAGGCAATCAAGACAGCAGTCCCGTGCCACAGAGAGAGAAATATCTGCTAAATGCTTCCAGTTACGGTATCGTTGTGTCATTCACCAGTGAACAAACATATGTGGATGGAGGAAAAAAAGCACTCTCTGGGTCTGTGTAAGCTGACAAAACAGTCCATAAAAACAAATCAGAATAATTTTTCATTGTTCCTTAAAGGTAACAAAAAAAAAAAAAGGCAAATTTCCTCCATTCTCATTTGTACTTAGAGTATCAACTGTGCTCTACATCAGAGCACACTGTAAAATATTACTGAAAACCAGAATCTAACTCATAAATTACTGGCATTCTGTGCCAGACAAGCTTGTACTAATGTTTAGAGAAGCAGATCACCTGGGAGAAATGTGCTCTACAGGTTACAGGAGAAAGTAAAGAGACAATTAATGGGCATTGGCTGTGCTGCACATATTGTTCCCATGTTGTTAAGGCCAAAGTTGACCGCCTGCCAATAGATATAGAAGTAATTGTCAACAAGATTTACAGTTACTTTTTCATTTGCACAGTTAAAGTAGAAAGGTTGAAAGAGTTATGTGATTTGTTGAAGGTCTGTGCTAACAACTGATAGACCATAGCATCCTGCACCAGTGATTGGTAAAGAACACAAACCACAGACTTCACATTTTTCTTGATTCTGGAAGCTATTCTTCATGGCAAAAGTTGAAGTGCCTTGCTATCATCAGCAACTGTTTTTTATTTTAAACATCCGTCCAAAAAGCCATTCTTCCTGTTGCCAAACTCACACCAGGCAAGTTCTAATCCTACCAGTGGAACTGAAAAAAAAGTGTTTTTCTAACAAATTGCATTTTAATGCAGTGAAATGAAGGATGTGGTGTTTCAGCTTGCGGCAAAACTGCCATCAGTTCTTGGTATGGCCACACTTGTATATGAGCACAGACAGCATTATCTAATTAGCCATGTTAGAGTGTGGCCTGATGGTATGTATCTCCATTCTGGGAAAGTAAACACCCTATGACTGCCCATGAAACTGGTAAAAATTGTCAAGTAGAGGTGGGTTAGAAAGCTCTCTGCAGACTATAGAGAGCCCTCTTGCTCGCATTACATGGGTATGACTGTCATTCAAACACAGAAAATAAAAAGCAGAAATTACTTTCAAGGAACAACCTGTCCCAGAAACTTGTTTGGGATCAGCAACTGTTCAAGATTAATTTGGAGATCTAGGTTTTCTGTTTGTGGACGTAGCTGGAAGGTGCTGGACTGAAGAAGGATTCATAAAGTCTTCGCTGCGGTGCATTTTCTAGCATATGGCTAGTGCTTTGAGGGAAATCAGAGTAAATTCCCTTCTTCATTAGTATACGGAAGGCAATGAAATGCAATCATCCTATCAAGGTCTAAGGATGTTCCTTGCCTGGCTATATTTCACAAAAAATGTCTGTACCTCTCTACCAGCTCCTAGCAGTCCCACTAGCTTCTCCTCTTTTCAGAGCCTCCCACCAGAGCTCATAGGCACAGCATAATGTCTATGCTTCCCTTATTCCATCACAGCTTCCAGCCAGCTTTGGCTGGCTTGTGGCTGCACCCTGTGAGCTTGTGTTTGTCTTGTGCTCTGACAGTGTATGCTGTGCCACAAGTGGCTCTTTCAGCCTTTCCTGAACTCTCCAGTTCCTGGAGGAGAACACAGTTTGTAAATGTGGCTCTGACACTGTTTGGTGCTATCCACACAGGTTTGCAAAAACATTCCATAAGCCATCTCAGCTGGAAGTGGGCTTAACTCTGTCCACTGCCAGAGGTGAAGTCCTTTGTCACAGCCTGTGTAAACAGGACCTCTGCTCGGCAGAAATTAATTGGGCCTGTTAAGAGGTAAACCTAGATTTGTAGGATGAATCTATAAGGATTTGTATTCCCATCAGCATTTCTGACTATGGCAAACTTTTCATGTTACAGTAATGCAGCAAGATTGTCACAGATATACCACTGGCCAAGCCTAAGCAGTTCTTTCCTCAAAATTACCACTGGCATGTAGTCAGGAGGCACAAAAGTCAGGGGGTGGAAATACAACTTATTTTCAATCCACTGCAGAAAATTCTTTCTTCCCAGCAATACAAACATCAATTCTTAGTCCAGATCACCAGCTCTGACAGTCCTTGACTTCATTGCACCCATACTCCAGGGTGTGCCAAGAAGGGTACCACCTAACTTCTCTCTTTAAGGAGGGATTTCTAGAGCTGGGCTTCATAGAAACCATGAAACATACAGACTTATTCAATCAATCTGTAATCTGTATGTTAAATCTTACAACTTTGCACACATTGCCCTTAGCTCCTAATTCTGCCCCATCCTTCTAGCCTCATTTTCCACACCACACAATGGATGCAGAGCCTTACAATTGATAACATGAGGCCTTTAGGATAGCACAAACTCAATGCAAACTTCCTAGGAAGAAAGAAACCATCTCGCACCAGGGACCCACTATGGCCAAATGCTGGGGAAATAATTTTCCCAGCATAAATGTTTCTGTCTTATACCGAAAAAAAGAAAAAAAAAAATGTGAAGAGGTTCAGAAAACATGACCTATGAGGGAAGAGCTGAAGGAACTCACTTTGTTCAGTCTAGAAAAGAGAAGACTGAAGGGGCACATGACAACAGTCTTTCAATCTGAAAAAGGCAGTTGGAGACAGAAATGATGAACAGTTCTCTGTGGCCACAGAGGGAAGGATGAAAAATTAATTTGCAGTGAATGTTTCAGTCAGATACAAGGAAAGAGGAAAGAAGTGATCAGTTTTTGAGGCGGTCAGAATGAGTGGTGGACCAAAGTTCCATGCTACTGGGTAAGACAATGCAGGTCTTCAAGGACAGAATAGACATACATGCTTCTCCTGCTGTGGTATCAGGGGTGGCAAGTTTGGAAAAGTTTACACATCCTTGTTGCATCAAAGACATGCTATATCTAAATCTTCTTATGGGGAAATCCAAGCAAGCAGAGACCAGTTGCCACCAGCCCAGCAGGGACAATTTGCTCACCCACTTAGATGCTGTTTACCCCAAAGTAACAAAAGCCCTAGGGAAGTAGAAGCTGCAGCTAATCTTAGGCCCTAGCTTAGATATATTCATCCATGAGATCACACATACACGTAGAATGAAGACATTCAGAAGAGTGACTTGAAAATGCAGAATTATCCCAATGATAAAGAATTGTGTCATTTTTTTGAGATTTTTTTTTCTCCTTTTTGAAGCTGAAGATAATGTGCTCCCATTAAAGTAATTGCTGCATAAAGCTAAGTTTTATACAACAAAATTCACTGAACTACATCTCTGTGTTAATAAAGAACTGTAAACAAGTAAATAAACATTTGAATGTATATTCAGCGCGACCTATTCTGGAAGAATCAAAAGGAGAAAAATACCAGAACATTATTTAAAATAAAGCAAGAGATTTTGTGCACCTTATTCCTGATGCGGAAAAGGCATTATATAGCAAAACCAGTATCACTCACACAATTTTTATTTTTATTTTTTTTCCAAATAATAAATGTATCACACTACTTCACCTTGGAAAGAACATAAACTTATAAATGAGTTCTAGTCATGTTTGGAAAAGTTGTTTTGGCTGATATAAATAATAAGAGAGATCTTTATTATGTTGAAATGTTTCAGATAGGAAAAGAAACATTTGGTTTGGGGAAAGTCAACACATTGCTTTTTAACATTTCCATTTAACATGGAGACTCAACAGCTCTTGTTTTTAAACTGGTGTTTCTCTCTTTAAAAATTAACTAGTAAAAAGACTGCGTGAGTGTGAAAAGGGAGCAGAGGTAAAGATCACTCGACTCACGTTTACCAGGAAAAGAATGACGATGTGAAGATGTGACCAGGGAGCCATAAGTTGAGATCTGCCCTGTAAAGGAGAAAATGTGCTCATTTTGGCCAGAGAGCTCCACAAAACCCCTCTTTTGGTATCCACACACATCCCATGATCCAGATTGGATTTCGAAGGCTCCTTAATTTTTGAATGGTCTCAAAAGTGTGTTAAAAGCTTAACAAAGACAACTAATGTCGCCTTTAAGATTTTACAGGCCTTAGTCACACAATCTGTTACACAGAAATGATTATTCCTACGCTCCTCAGAAATAGTTCCTATAGTTTTAAGAACAAAAGTAGCCATTATAATTTCATACCTACTGGTGAATGTGGATAAAATTCTTTAGGAATACAGAAGTTCATATTAATTCATCACCAAATTGTTTGTAATCTTTTCTTTTCTTTTCTTTTCTTTTCTTTTCTTTTCTTTTCTTTTC
>NW_024962263.1:68835293-68843456 GCF_019238085.1 Lagopus leucura | reverse complement strand
TCTTTTCTTTTCTTTTCTTTTCTTTTCTTTTCTTTTCTTTTCTTTTCCATAGAAAGCAGAGTTCCCAGAGAATGCTACTAAGGCACTCCAAAGAATTATGTCATTAGGCAAGGCCCCAGTCCCACAGCCTCTTTGTACCCTAAAGAGAGCTATCTGGATTTCAGTGGCATTTCTCATGTCTGCCAATGTCTTCCTAAGTTACTCGAACCACAGGATCTGGGCCTTGGTCAAAGGGAAGGGTCATGGGTTTTTAAGGAATTGACACCAAAATTTTTGTATAGTTTTTATGTCTCCAACACAAGCATGGATAAATAATCATGGACTACAGCCACTGAACACTTCACTTAACTATCCAGGGGTGAATATTTCCATTTATTTGGGGACTTGTCAAAGTATTATTTTCATTACACTAATAAATACTGCAAAAGTCAAAATAAAAGATTTTATAAGTTCTGGAACATGTCTTATCTAAATCTATGTGATCTGGAAATATTTAGCAAGGGAGTTCAATAATACAAAACAGAAACAGAAAGGGTCCTGGGTAAAGCCTAAGGGAAATGCCAAACTATTAATTACACATTAAGTGGAAGGTTTTTATTTTTCTGTTGAAATAGCAACTATTCAAAGTCTATGGTACAGTGCAATGAGAACTGCTCTCTGATATAACATAGCATAGAAGTCTACGTTATTTTGATCCCTAGAGTAAAAGTGCTTTAAAAGATGAAATAAAATTGTGTTGAGATTCTTTTAAATTAGGAAATAGGAAAGACAAACTCTAACCTATTAGCACAGAAGTTGGAAACACTAATGATAAAACAGAGTTCTCCTCAAATATTCTTGCAGATTAAACTATATACTTGCAAATTCTTTTCCTCACCCCAATGAAGTTTCAAACTTGAATTGAATATTGGTAAATGCTACTGATACTGCATACACTTTTGATAAAATCAAGTATTCCCATATATGAGAATGTTTGTCCATCCAATCCCAAGATAAAAAAGGACTCCAGAATACTGCACAAGGCATAGCCATAAGCCTGCTCACACTCTGTATAAACACAGGAATCTTGAATTTATGTGCAAAGCCATAAGGTGCATGCTTACATGTGTATTTACACAATGACACAAGTGGCACAAGCTACATAAGTGCCATGCAGACACTTGCAGGATGGAGAAGAGGCTCTAATCAGAGCATGGTATGCTCCTCTGCTCTTGGAAAAAGGTTACATTTTGCTCTGGACATAAGGATAAAGCCTTCCCCAGCATGTGCAGCACCACAGGATCTTTAATGTCTAGGCATAGCAGACATGACCTCAGTTTTCTAAGGTTTCCTTAATTCCTCAACTCCCACCTGTGAACAGTCACAGAACAGTTGCAGTGCTATTGAATTTGTGCTTTGCTTTGGATTTTTCAGAGGACTGTCTGGGGCCTTAGGTTTGCTGGGTTTTTTTTTCCGTTTACCAACCTGTTTCCTCCCTAAATTTCTCTGGGCCTCAGAACCACAAAGTTAATTGTGGAATCAGAAACAGACAAGACATATCATTCCTGTAATTTGCACTCATCTGTGTTCTTGTCAGCCTTTAATGGATGCATCTGGGACGTTGCAAACATACAATACAAGCATTAATCAATTTGGACAGTGTGGTGGGAACTGAAAAAGTCAATCCTCAACTTACCAACACAACCAAGGGAAAAGGAAAAAAAAATCTCTTATAGTGAAAATACTTCCTTTGCTAATTCTAGAACTTCGTGTATTTCCCTGTAAATGAAGACCTGTGTGTGGAACTCCCCATATATCACTGGAGGGAACTCAGGAACCCCTTGAAGACCAACCAGGAAGAAATTCATAAAAGAAATCCTCAGATATCCTTGTTCCAGAGAATCCATTCTTCTTCTGAAGGTTCCCACTCTAAAAAGGAAAACCTGTTTCTATGTTCATGATGACTTACGTCAGCTACTACTAGTGAGCAACTGCCCTTCACTAGGAACAATAAGTGAGCTACCTAACCACCTGGGACCCCTAACACTGTTCAGGGGCAGCTCCACAGATGTGTCAAAAAATTGGGAAAGATGCATTAAATTTATATGACTATGAATTAATAAAGCTCCAATTTAATTGGACTGCAATTTTCAAGACAAACCAATGATCCCTTCCCTGAAGTCCGCAGAACCGCTGTGTGCGAAAGAACTGAAAAGCATGAAGTCCTGCTCAGCAGAGGATGCACTGTGATTTATTAATGTGGATTCTCGTGCATGTTACAGTGACTCTTAACACCCTTCAAGTCTTCCTGTACCCATCAGAAAGTACCACACCTGGAAATGAATACTCCTCCCAAACACACATTCCTACTTTTGTGCGTGTGTGAACATTCTTCTTTGTGGTCTCTCAGGGAAGCTGAGAAAGGATTTTCATCATCCACCTTCGCAGAGTTCTCCCCCCAGGATATTATCCACTTGATTCATAAGTTCAGGTCAATACAACCTTGAGGAAGTTATCACAGTAAAAGCCATGTGCATTTGTCTACAGGAGGGGGAACTGGCCAGCAATCTGTTGAAGCAGAGAGTTGCTCTAGGAACTTCACTGGCCTGAGTCTGGTGCTGTCTCATGACGTACCAGGGTCAGTTTATATTTATGGATGTGTTCACTGACACACAAGGCTAGCAATGGAAAATGGAGTGGAAGTCATTGCATAATGGTGGAAGCTAGGGACTGTCCAAAGCAGCTCTCCCTTGCAGCTTAGAAAGTCAAAACAAGCTTGCAAAAAGATGGCTTATCTTTTCACACTCAAGTTTTATGTCGACTTTCCTCTGCTTGCCTCCTCCCCCGAGTTCCACTGAAGTCATAAAAAAATGTAAAATACCTCCATTTCACCTCTTGATCACTCTCAGATACCACAGTCCATGGTTCCTTTAATGAAATTCTCAGGCAGCATTTCCCTGTATCTTTATCTGAGTTGGGTAATAAAGCATATCTTAAGCCAACCTCCTTTTACAATATATGAACTAGTGCTGGGCAAGCTTTTCCTAGCAAATGTTTTATTTAGTGAATTAAGCCTTTTGTTCCTGTTGTGAATTATTATGGACAAACCTTGACTTTAATTCATCTGGTTGTTATTCACAATTGTTCAAATAACTGTGTCAGTGAACATATTTCAGCTGTTTAGATTGTTCTCAAGTGATTCACTTCAGTTCTTTCTTTTGCTATTTGTTACATGCTATTTACCATTCAAGGATTGGATTTGGTATTACATACCCCACGGGGTGACAGTATTACCTGATCCTTACAGCACTGGAAGGTCTATGTGCATAGGCAAAATCAAAGAGATTTCATAATGCTCGTTCTTACTACTGCCTCTGTTTGCAATACATTTTTTGTATAAAAATCTGTGCAAATATTTAATAAGCATCCATGAAGAGGCCAATTTTCTGTGAATGGTCTTTTGGTATAAATAATCAGGTAACCATATTTTAACAGAAACCATTAAGAGATCTCAGAAAACCATCTAACTGGACTGACAGCTTTAGTCAAATATTTAAGATCCCACCAAGAGGTAACAAGGCAATGGGACACCAGATTCCAATAGTCCTGCAACTCAGTCAGCTCTTTCTTTCCTTTTTTGAAACAAACATTTCTAAATAATTTTGTATAATATTCAGTTGGCTTTAATGAGTGCTAAGTAACATTTGTATCTTCAGATTTCCAATAGTGCCAACAAGCATAAACAAGCAGACAGAATGCATTCTATGAAATCTCTTTGAAAGTGTTTTAATTTTACTAAATTCAGATAATAATCTGTCATGTGTAATCCCCTTTTTTGCATTTAAAGAGGTTCCCAGAAAGTACAAAACTTATATGTAAACCTAGATCTGACTTGCAGCAAAATTAGTGTCCCAGTTAGGCTTTTAGTTTTAGCCTGTATTACCTTTGCTATGTGCCTCAGAGTACTAAATATTTCGAGTACCATTCTTACAAGTTTTCTCCACACAAGCACAAATAAAAGTAATACATTTTATCAACAACAACAGAGGCTAAAATAACTACAGTGGGCCAAGCTCCATCCCAAAGTCAATACTGGGGCTGCAGATACTTTTTGTAGGCAGATTGCAGCCTTTCTTCTCACATTTGAAAGGCATAATTTGTAAGCTTTTTCTACAATTCAAAGCTTTTGTTTAGAACACTAATGAACTGTGATTCAGTGAACCCAGTAAAACTATTTGGCCAAAATCTCTTCAAGGTGATGCAGGTATCTGAACTTGCATCACTCATCTATCAGAAGTGCTCACTTATTGACTGTGTTACGCATTCATGTGTTTTCCTTTCCATCTGTTAAAGCTATCAGCCATGACAATAAGTTCTTCAGATTTCTGTTGAAAAATTATGTTAGTTTTAACATTCACTGCATTTTTGCAATTTATCACTCTTTTTACCCTAGCATAACATGAGCTTGAGCTCTTCAATTTGCTTAAGTAAATATTGGCAACAAATCAAAGCAAGTATTGCAAGTCCATAGAACACAATTTTAAATTAACTATAGAAAACATGCCAGGATATCCATGATGTTAGATGTGTTATGCTCACTATTTTTCCTATGTGATGTAGTCTTTCCTGGCTAAATGCATGCAAAGGGGGTAACACAACCTATGACATGCACTGGTTCCTACAGTGTCTTTAGCAATATTCTGTTTGTATTTCCTCAAATGTCATAATAGCCAAAAGTGTTCAAGAAACACTTAGATATTGTACTAAGGGACATGGTTTAGTAGGGAAATACTGATGGCAGCTGGACAGTTGGACTGGATGATCTTTTTGGAGTCTTTTCCAGCTTTGGTGATTCTATGAGTCTACAGCACTACCTAGACAGAGCTGGCAACCTGACTAATGACATCTGTTAATCTGTAATATTTTCATTAGTTACATTTTTCTGTTAGGTCTGAAATTTTCTACAGTAATCCTATAGTGTTGTGTTATGCCTCTGGTTACCAGGAACCCCAGCAGGGCACTGGAAAGTAGAAATACCAAAGACAATTGGGATCTTTCCTGTGAACTCGCCTGGACTTGTATATATTCACCAAAGGATAATTACACCAAAGTATCTTGGAACATGCTAGGCAGGAACTGTTTTATTCAGTAACAGTGTGGTCAGGACCCCATGGAGCTCCCTAAGGAGTTAGTCTGGGTTTATACCAGTGTGATTAAGATTTTACCTGGACCTCAGTTTTCTCTCCCTCCAGTTTTCAGTGACTGTACAATTTAGTCCTCTCAAGCACTTATCTTCTTTCTATAAATTGCATGTAAACTACATGCAGGCACCCCAGAGAATGTGAACTCAAGACTCCGGTGTTGTCCTAAAGGAATTGTAATAATGGAAAACCCATGACTTATCAAGAAATAAACCTGTAACAATCTATGATTCACATTTTCCTTTGGAGCTATGCAGAAAATACAGCCTTGCTGCAGGTGCAGTTTTACAGATACTGACATTTCTTGCCTGGAAAACAATCACAAATCATCATAATGATTATAAAATCCGTAATTATATGAAACCCAATTTTATCTTCATCAAGCAACTTAACTTTTGCCCCTCTGCTTTCATTGGCTACTCCTGTTTTTTCCATGTTAGTTATAGCATAGACAGTGGTAAGAACAAATAACAGAAGCAAATTTAAAACTCTACTAAAACTAATAGTCTGTCTTCAGAATCATACAGGAGCTTGATGCTTGGGTGACAGGCACAGACAACTGCTCGTGCTTTGGTGTCCAACAAGGTGTAAATTCTATCAGTCTTTCTCATGAAGGAAATTTTTCTTGTTCATTTAGGACAAACGTAGCCTGTGACTCAGCCATCAAACACCATCCAGGCCCTTTTCTCCTTCTCTTTCCCCACTTTGAAACGCATGCCATCTCAGCTACCTTCATTCTTACCCCATTCCCGCATGCAAGGACAGCAGCTTCTCCTTTTTCTATGCACCTCATCCTCCACTAGCTATATTTCATCCCTAGAAACAAATCTCTGACTCTCTTTCTCCCAGATGAACCCCAAAGTATTACCAGATCTCAAGGCAGGGACCTGACACTCTGAGGATACACGGCTATGAGATAGACACCAGGAAGTGTCCTAAATAGGTGCCAGAGTGGGTGAAGTAAAGGTTGAATGGCTGGTGCTCATGAGAAAGGAAAAAGTGCTCAGTGTGCCAGGAGCCTGTGACTATGAAGGTACAGAGCATTGGGGCAGTGAGTGAGTATATGTGTGCCTGATCAGGCCCCAAATTCAGGGCACTGTTTGGCTGGCAGGGTGGCGAAGGACACAAAAAGAGGAGACTTTCAGTGCTGACTGACAGTAGTATACTTGGGAAAGGGAAGAAAAATGAAGATGAAAGAAATTGGTGAAGAAAAAAGACACAGAAGTTGAAATAAGACCATGGATGCATGTATATCTTAGGAGCATTTTAACTGCCTGGGAAAGAGTGGACACCACTCTTTTAAATCTTTTTGTTTGCACAATCCAGAATATTTTATCTTTATAAAATTAATGTCTCTTGAGGTTAGCTGTTTTCCTTCCTGGAAGGAAGTGAGATCTGCTCACCATCTCTTGCTTCAGAGGCTCTGCCCAGCTTTTGCCACAGCACTGACTGAAAGATCATCGCTCATCATTAAGATTCCTGATCTATGTGGAAAAGTTGAAGCTAAAAATGTAAAGATAGCTAAAAATAACGAACTCATGTCATTTATTTCCTTGGTCTTGGACTACGTTGTATTTATTTATCCCTTTGCCAATTCTATCCTACATTCCTACTGTGCTGGGGCCATGGTAGGGAGGACATATAGAAGCCTGAGTGAAGATGTATGCCTGTTTCATGTTGATTTCAGCAGTAGCAACAGTAAATGGAGTATGGAGTATGGAGTATGAGTAAATGGATATGCCTTGCAGGTAACCAACAGTTACTATCTGGGTTGTGGATGCCCCGTCCCTGAAGGTGTTCAAGGCCAGGTTGGATGGGGCTCTGGGCAGCCTGGTCTAGTGTTAAACGTGGAGGTTGGTGGCCTGTGGCAGGGGGGTTGGAGATTCATGATCCTTGAGGTCTCTTCCAACCCTGGCCATTCTGTGATTCTGTGATTCTGTCTACAAGTAACAATACTAGAGCTGGAGCTCCTCTCAGATGGCGTCTTCCATTTAAATTCTATAAAGAAAAGTTATTTGTGAATCACAACCCACTGAAGTAGACATCAACAACTGCATATATGAATTCTAGTATTGGGCAAGCAAGATTCACTAAGATCGTCAACTTTGTAGTTGAATACTGAAAGCCACATAACCCATCTTCAGGTAGGCTTCCCCCGCACGCATTTTTGAAGCAGAAATTCTGGGAAGGGATCCCAACACTCCCAACCCTGAGGAGATTTATGTGTAGATCTAACTAACAGGAAACATGGGTGCAAAAGGGTGTTAGCAGCTTCCTTTTCCCCCAAAGCTGAAAATCCTTGCTTTGTGCTGCAGAGTACCCCATCATCCTTCGAATCAAGCGCCCCAAAGCTCCACCTGAAACTGTCTTTCAGAAGCTAGCTACAGATCATTCTTGTCTTTAAAAAGCTGGTATACAGAGATCCTACCACCACTGTTTTACACAGCAGCTAACTGGGTAGAGCACTTCAGCAGTTCTTCCCTCCACTGAATAGTTCACACTTCCTCTCCTAACCACAAAACATCCCTCCAAGGCTCTCTGGCCAAAACCATACAAGCATGGCTGCAGATCCTCCTGGGATGCTGACTGAGGATGAGAACTCAACTCCCAGCCTGTGGTCCAAGGCGTACATTTAAGGCCTCCTTTAATTATTCAATGTGAAATGAAAAATCACTCATAACACTTTCGGAGAAGAGTGTCCCTAAAACCACCACAAAGCTAACAATTAAGGAACGTTAAATGGTAGCTATTAAGTCTTGGTTTCTATTTTACAAGAACTGAGAACACCTCTCCAAACAAGAGAGGATAAAGACTTTTCCTGAAATGGGTGGGGAAAATAGTTCCGGACCTTTTCAAGCAGAGAATGGAACTGGATTTGGATTTTGCACATCCTTGGTAAAGGCATTAATAAATAAATAAATAAATCTAGGAATTGAGTGGTGTGGTGTGGTGTGGTGTGGTGTGGTGTGGTGTGGTGTGGTGT
>NW_024962263.1:68828193-68835283 GCF_019238085.1 Lagopus leucura | reverse complement strand
TGGTGTGGTGTGGTGTGGTGTGGTGTGGTGTGGTGTGGTGTGGTGTGAAAGAAGATGCAGCAATAACCTTCCTCTGAAAGAGCAGAGGCTCTGTTGCATCCTCTTCAGGACATATTGATGTTGTCCCTGAGACCTAGCCCTGAGAAGGTCTAGAAGTTTCAGTCTATTTGGAGACCTAGAACTAGATCACCAGCTGGCTTGAATGCCACGTGGGAGAACAAAACTATCATCAATAAACAGCCAAATAGGAGAGAAAGATGACTTGGAATCAGAATGTTCATTCAGAGAGTTTTAAAACAACAACTTGCACTTGCCTGGACAATGCAAGTACAAAAATGTAGAACAGGTTTGGAAGGTGTCACTCACTTTAGATGGCATTAGACAGGGAGACCAGGAAGCAGCAGGGTAGAATGAGAACTGACATAGATCAAGAGCACCTAGAACTTGCTATCTATAGGAATGTGTGCTTTATTTCCACTACAGATTAATGAAACACCTCACAAATGTTGTGCATTTGTGGAGAGCATGCAGGTCTGTAGGCAGCATACATATTACTTACTGTGCATTACCCGTGTGCATTGCTTTCGAGCATCATCACCAGAGGCTTTTTAAGATTCTGTAGCCATGGAATTAGCTGTGGTATTGCCAGCCAGCTGTGTATCCTCCATGGACTTTGGAACAAGCTATAAAAGGAAAAAGAAAAACATACTTTGCCAGCTCCTTGCAAAACAGAGCCAGCACTTTAAAACCAAGTGGGTCCTTTTCCACCCGGCAGATCTTGAGGTCGGCCTCTCAGGTCACCATTCAGGATTACGTCAGGGACCAACTAGTTGGGTTCAGGCAGGCTCGGGTTGGTCTGGCAGGCTGCGTGAAGCGAACAAAAGCCAGACCAAGACAGAAAGTGGAGGGAGTGGGATAGGAGGAAATGAAGAAGACTGTTCCAAAGGCCTTTAAATTACGATGGCCATGTTTTTGCAATACCATGTTTTTGCAATTGGAAAACTAAGTGAATTGCTCCCTTCCTTAGCCCCCTCCTGCTGTGGCTGTATTTCTTTTAGCTAAGGGCCTGAGTCAGTAAAGATGCATCCAATTTCCATGCTGTCCAAATGCTTGTAATCATTGCAGAAGCCAGAGATTTCAAGACACTGGACTCTCACGTTAAGCAAGGCTGTCCTTTGGGTGGGCTTTCAAAGTTTTCAAGACCACAGAACGACTGTCAGAAGACCACTGGAAGGTGGTCACAAATTTACCCTAGAAAGGGCTGATTTCCAGAAAATTCTACTCACCCGTTTTCTTAAGAGCAGAAGTCTTTGAAGAGTCACTGTTCAGAAAACTAACAGCTGAGGGAACTTGACTCTACAGTCACTACTGAAAAAAGCAGATTATTATGCTTTAGTTCACAGTTACATTAGTGGAAAGCCAAAGGTCTTCTATGTGCTGTAAAACTACATAATAAAAGCAGTTGACGTTTTCTGGAGGAGCCAGGGGTCTTTAACTTTGCACACTGTCATGCAATTTGTAAGGACACAGCCACATAGAAGACAACATTTAGTAGTTACATGGCGGTAAAGAACATCTAAATTAAAAACAACAAAAAAAAAATTTGGACTTCACGTTGAACAGGTTGCCAGAACTTCATCAGAAGCTTTCCAAGGAAACACTACTCATTACATGCAAGATATATCACCTTTTCTTCAGTTGTTCTGTACCCATTAAGCACCCCATGAGAGCAATGACAACCATGCAGGCTAGCAAGCTGCCTGTACAGAACAAAGATCTATGTTAAAAGAACCTGAAATTGTAGAGCATGAGAAGCTGTGAATTTCATGATGGATTCCCATTCCCATTGTTTGCCCTTCTTCTCCCCTTAAACACCCAGTGTGTCTGTTTAAAGAGTGACCGTTGCTTTCTATTTTGTATTTTGTTTCCTCTTACTTTATTCACGTAATTCATTGCAGACTTCAAGACAGTAAACCCTGTAGAATTTGCTAGTGACCCACAGAGCTAGCATAAAATAAAAAGTTACAAGTCCACATAACCTTAATTTTATGTTTATAAGCTATATTTATTGCCATATCATAAGTTTGAAAAGACTGCTAAGTGTTCAATGTGGGAATGCAGGGAATTTCTCTTAACTTAGTTTTATGGAGATAGGTGTTGTTAAGCTGTAGGAAAGGTTACGGCCCTTTCAAGTCCTCCAGAGCAGAATGCCTATTAGGTGTTTTTAGAGTATTTATAAAATTCATCAACCACTCCCTCAGTTTCGTTCATTGAAATTCAAATTTGGGACCTTTGCTCTATTCAGGTCTGATTGGTTTTAATGCCATTAAGTATCCTTAATGAGAACACTATCAAAAATCAATGTATGAGAATTTGCCCACCTACGTTTTGTTTTAATTTTGCAAGCGCTCCTCACTGCAGCACATAAGCATTGTACAGTCAAGTATAACACAGAACGTACTAGGCTAAGACTTCAGCAGCAGAAGTGATCAGAGTGATTTTAGTACTTTGGGGGCTAATTTTACCTGAGGGCTCTGGCAGGATACACTCTCCTGCACGCCTCAGTTTTCCCACCTGTAAAACTAGACTGATAGAGTAACTTCTGAAGCTTCTTTGTGACCTACCAAAGAAAACTGCTAAACAAGAGAAAGTACTATCACTCTGCACACCTCTCAGCCTTTCCTTCTCCCCTCAACCCTTCACTCTGCTCTTCCAAGACATATGTCCGCTCAGATTGCTGGAGGGCCACACAGTAAGCCAGACTAAAAGCTGCCTACAGACGAAGTTGTAACAGGATGCTCATGTTGTGGAGTCAACCTTAATACTGCCTAGAGAAAGGACGGGTCTGGCTGTCGAACAGGTTGAGGCCACACCTCATCTGCTCTGTGGGTACCAACATCTCAGTATTCCCTCTGGAAGTGCTGCAGTAATGTCATGTGGAGAGATGCTGGGCTTGGGGCAGAGCTGGCAGAAAAGACAGAAAGCTGGCACTGAAGGCTACGCGTTGCCTGTGGGTATGAGCACACCTCTGTCTTTTTAAAATCATTTTTTCCTATGTCTGCTTTTTGAATTTATGTTTGCCTCACCACATCCACCATGAATTATGAAGTTCCTCTCTTCTC
This sequence comes from Lagopus leucura, assembly GCF_019238085.1. NCBI lineage: Eukaryota > Metazoa > Chordata > Aves > Galliformes > Phasianidae > Lagopus > Lagopus leucura. The sequence continues at coordinate 68,832,161 of NW_024962263.1, read as the reverse complement.
CTTAATGCTCATATCATTTTTACTTGAATTCCTCATTTCATTTTAAAAGGGAAAAATTTATTATTTTTCACAGAACATCAAGAAGATCTCAGATTGAAACAAGCTTTTGCAATTCAGACTACAGTATCCTTTAAGAGAAGAAAGTAAATTGTGTGATAGAGATTCTGAAGTGTAAATGCTTTTTGGCATTAGTTTTCTTTCTGGCAATTAGGGTCTTTTTAGATTGCAAGAAAACATTGCTTCTATCTTCCAACTACGAGTTCACCAGCAGCATCTTTTAAGTGACTGATAATTTATTCTCCCAGTGGAGGTAATTAAAATAAATTCTAGACCAGTCAAACAACTCCTTGAAATTCACTTTACCTTCTGCCAGCTTGTTCTAAAAACCGTAATGTCACCCTGCAATGCCCTCTGCTGGGAGACACGACTTGGAAGAAAAGCTTCCAGTTTGTGTCCTCAAGCAAGAAACAATACTTTGATGAGATGGACTGGATTTTCACCTTCAGTATGAAATCCTGACACACTGAAATTGGTGAGTTTGTAGCTTTTAGTTTCAGTGATTTCAGTTTTGATCTTTCCCCTTTAGAAAACAACATTGTTCATTAACTGAACTGGAGTAAAACTGTTTATTCCAAGACCAAATGAAAACCTAATTACTGAGTTACAGAGATAAAGGTCTCTTTTTAGTATCTATTGAGCTCATACTGAGGTGCTACAAGGAAGCTGCAAAAGACATTATTCCTCTTGACATTATTAAAAGTCATTTTAGCTGTAAAAGACTGTACATGTACAAAGACAAATGCAAACAGCATTCACATGTCACATGACTACGTCTAGCATATATTTTCACTGATTGGCATGCTGGTATCAGAAACAAGGTACGTATTATGCAGTAAAATAAAGGAATTATCTGGAACCTGAAATGTGAGAATGCCAACCCTGTTAAGTGTCCAAGTCCCTCCAAAATGCAGCGTCATTCAGAAATGTCTGAATCTGTTCTGCTGAGGGCTCTGCATCTAGAATCATAATATCTCATACTGCTAATTTTATCAAGTGCATGATTCATACAAAAAAAAAAAGAAAAACAGCAGAATACCGCAGTGCCTACTTAGAACTACAAAACATTTAAAACAAGATCCAAAACTCTTTATGTAAAGCCATACTGAACATTTGGACCAGAAACAGATGCTGATTTGATCTAGTCCACGTAAACTACCAATAGAAAAATATTTACTATCCTATCAAGGCAAGAGGAAGATTTGGCAAGAAGAAAAGCTGACTGATTATGTGAAAGACAAGGCAAGAGAGAATATATTTCTAGATGCCACAAAACAGGGATGGACTCCCTGGTAGTGATCAAAGTTAGAGAGCAGAGAAGCCACACAGCACATAGATTCAGATTTGACCACAAATTCCTTAAATTCCCCCACTTCTGTGACATAGCCTTTGGGCTGGGTTGCTGAAAAAGAAGGAGATGGAGGCCTGTCTCTATACTGTCCACGGAGAAGCCTGATTTGAGCGGATGTGGATGTTCAGGGCAACATCATGGGAGAGACAGAGTAGATAGATCAGCAGATACAGAAATCCCAGAGAACTTGCAGTGGGGTTTCGCATTGCTGGCCCCACCACTAACCAGAGTCCATTTCTTGGTGCAGCCTCCCACTTGGGTTGCTCTGGAGGGGAAATCCCTGAACCTAGTCCCTGCCTAGTTTTTCCAAGACCAGAGCCCATCAGAAACTCCACAGAGAGCAGACCCAGGTTCACCAGCACTACTGGCAGGACATACGCACAGTTACATGTCCACATTTCACACTTTTCCTCCAGGTCCCCTCCTGCCATGCACTTAGCTGAACTGTTACAGCTGGGTTCTCCTGCATTTGGTTTTGATACACAGCATCATCCCGAAAGAAAGGCACACACTAAGGCACTAAGACACTAAGTGCAAGAGATTACAGGATTCCTTGAGTTCACTTATTCTAGAATGACAAGTCATTTAAGGAGTGTAAGAAAGCTGCATCCATTTGCAGGGATGCAATGTTAGTTAGCCATTAAAATCCCTCACAAAAATACAAAATCACACAAACCCCAATCTTCCCCTTCACATGCATATTCACACCACGATCCCGCAGGTTATGGGCCAGCTATTCCCTGCTCACAGCTCGTCTGGAGCATCATCCCTGAAAAACATTTTCCAGCCCCTGGCAAGGATGATGTAATTCTATTGCTGCTTTGGTTTCAACTCCTGCATCCCTCAGCTAGGATGGCCCAGCATGTTGTTTGTGTCTCACCGCAGCTATGCAATGGGCAGCCAGTAGGAAAGATTTTTCCATAATAGCCCCCGTCCGTCTCTGCTGGACATTTGCTCCTTAGTGCTCATGTTCCACTGCTTACGTACTTCCTAGCAAGTCAGTTATGTTACATTTACTATTAATTATTACTTCTATCTTTTAGATGGAAACATTTTTTCCTTGTGATGAGATGGTTCCCCTGCATTAACTTGCTTTATCACCACATGCCTCCCTCTGCTCTACTTTACAGGGGCAGACACCCTGGGTGCCAGAGAATGCAGGTGCAGGAAAGCCAAGCAGCACCTGGCAACACCATTTTTATGTGGAGTTACACGTAATTCTAACATTTCAAAGCATAACCTTCTCGATACACAGCCTTAGAAGCTAACAGGTTGGGGTTTTTTGTAGGTTTTTTTGTTTTGTTTTGCTTTATTTTCCAGAAATGACTTTACAATGTTTGCTATGCCCTCATGGAGATCAAAATGTCATGTTTATAGGCAGTTTTCAAGGCTATGCCAGGTTGGAGCTGTTGGAGTAGGCCCAGAGGAGGCCACAGGGATGATCAGAGGGCTGGAGCACCTCTCCTATGATGAAAGGTTGAGGGAGCTGGGCTTGTTTAGCTTGGAGAAGAGAAGGCTCGTGGGAGACCTCATTGAGGCCTTCCAGTACTTGAAGGGAGCTTACAAGCAGGAGGGAGACTGACTTTTTACACAGTCTAACAGTGATAGGAAAAGGGGGAATGGTTTCAAACCAAAAAAGGGGAGATTTAATTTGGCCGTTAGAAGAACTTTTACTCAGAGAGTGGGGAGGCCCTGGCACAAGCTGCCCAGAGAAGCTGTGGGTACCCCATCCCTGGAGTTGTGCAAAGCCAAGTTAAATGGGGCCGTGGGCATCCTGAGCTGGTGGGTAGCAGCCCTACCCATGGCAGGGGGTTGGAATTGGATGGGCTTTAAGGTTCCTTCCAACCCAAGTCATTCTATGATTCAGTCTATGATTTTGTGATTCATTAAATGTGCCCAGACAAGTACGTTTTGCCCTGAGAAACTTCTCTTTCCCTTAGCATATGCCTCATTGTCATACTCTCTTGAAAATGGGCATGTGTGCCTACAAAGATCCAAAATAATGTTAACAGGTTTGGTTGCCTCTGTGGACACTTAATTGCTCTCCTCGGGAAAGTCTTCCTATGTGGAACTGGATAACACAGGATTTAGGTAGTGGGTGCTCACACCCTAACCCTGAAATGATTAATTTCAAGATTGGAAGTAACTGAAATTTTTTCCAGTTCTAATGCCAGTCTGGTCCATCAAGAGTGAGGGAGCTGTGCCAGAAAACCTACATGAAAATTTACCCTCTGTGCTGGCACCTTTGATGGGAAGGATCAGCAGTGAAGTCCAAGTCTGAATTGGCCTCCAGCTTAAATTGCTCTCTGATCCAAGGCTGTCTCTCAACATAATAAGCGAGTAATATTACATAAGGAATCTTGCACACTTTGCTATTTCTTCTGCCAAGCAGTCTTTCAAGACGTTGTCTCCCTATCTGATATCTTTACAGAGAATAATTTCATCCACAGAAATGCTTGCTAGTGATTAAATTATGGCCAAGAATCTACATGTGGCCTGGATTTACTCATGTCAATGCACTGTACCACTACTGGAAAATAAGCATAGCGTCACTCAAAAT
>NW_024962263.1:68648193-68825693 GCF_019238085.1 Lagopus leucura | reverse complement strand
GAAGATTTTTATTCTTTCACCTTAAGTTTAGAACAAGTCAACCAGACCAGGCGGACGCAGGTTCCACCGCGGCAGAACCGCCCCAGGACCACCCCAGCACCCGGCGGGAGCGGGGGCTCCGCCCTGCAAGCGGGGGCGGTGCGAGGCCGCCCTGGCAACGGCCGGCTGCGGCAAGATGGCGGACGAGCTGGATCAGCTACTGGACGAGGTGGAGCGGAGGTTCTGCCGCATGCCGGAGCGGGGGGCTGCGGGCGGAGGTCGGAACGGCGACATGGAGCGGGCGACGGCGGCGGAGGGCAGGTGAGCGGCGTTCCGACGTGCGAATCTCCGGCCGGCGGGGCGGGAGGGGGGTGGGGCCGGCATGGAGCTCAGCGTGTGGGATTACGGCCCCGCGTCCGATTGCCGCCGTTTCTCAGGAGTATCGGAATAAAAGTGGCACTAAACCTGCGTCTGTTTGTGAGCCACGGCCAGATGTTACTTAGCTCCGTCGTTTGGTTTCAGACTGAAAGAGAGGAGATGTAGATTGGATGTAAGGAAGAAGCTTGTTAGGTCAGCGCGGTGAGGCATCCCGGTTTGCCCAGAGCAGCGGTGGGTCCTGAGGCCGGGCTGTAGGGGCCCTGAGCAGCCGGTGAGCTGTGGCTGTCCCTGGTCAGGGAGTTGGCCTGCAGGGGTCCCTTCATGCTCAGATGTTCCTGGTTAAGACTGCGCTAAAGCTGACCTTGCCCGTGGAGCAGCTTCTTTCAGCCGGTGGGTTAGCAGCCTGGCATTGCCCTCCTTGGAGTTCTTTCCTTGGCTGCAGGCCCACAGTGGGAAATGTTTCATAGGCTTGTAGGCTTTTCATAGGCTTTGAGGCTCCCGAGGAGAGTGGATGCTCCTCGCTGCTTCCTCAGCCAAGCCTGCTCTCACTGAGGTGTTCAAACAGTGACCTGAGCAGTGTTCATTGTCAGTTCGGCTTCTTCCACATCCATCAACTGAGCCATCTTTATGAGCAGGACAGAGAGCACATCTCCTTGTAGGCAGCTGCCCTAGATGGCCAATTCTGTCTCTTACACGATGAGAAGGACCACAGATATGCATACAAAGTCAGCACCCTCTTTCACAGACCAACCTCTTTCACAGACCAACAAAGGTGAGCTTTACAAATGCCTCCCACCTCACCCATCTAGCTTTAAAGGCTTAATGTGCAGTTAATCCACTTTGAATTGCTAACAAAGGCTCTTAAGTTTATAAATTATGGGTTATAAAAATAAACACTGCTGCTATAGTTGAAAAGAATAAAAATAAAGGCTTTTTGAGCGGGAACTGTGCTCTGCCAGGTGGGAGACACGGGGTTAGTGAGCAGATTCACTGCTTCAAGAACTAGTTGTGATACTAAATAGCAGGTTCAAATTTCCATACGGACATCCCTCCAAGCACATCTGTCACTTCTCCCGTGTATTACTGCTGTATTTTATCACTGTCTGCTTTTCGTGTTGACCTATGTCCTGCAATCTTGTCACTCCTAAAAGGACAGTAATAGAACCATTTTGAGTGGTGGTACACCCCCAGAGAAAGCCTGCTGCATTTGCATCGAAGACTGCTGGACACATGAATAGTGACTGACCTGAGCACGTTAGATGGGATCTGTGAGGCATAAAGCTTGCAAATTTCAAAGTGTTACTTCACTGTTTTAGAGATTTCTGCATTTTGATTGGTATGAAGAAGAAAAGGAAAAAAAAAGCCAGCAGGAGACAATAGCCCAATGCACTGTGTTCTAAATTGTATTTGCGAGTCGTTTAACATAAGGAGGGAGCTCCTTCTGACCTTTCTGTATATCTGCTGCTGAAAATAAATGTAAAAAATCAGGGCTGTCCAATCTGTTACTCAGTGAGTGCAGCAGGGGTTCTGTTATCACTACTTTATTGAAGGTTGGAAGTGGTAGGGAATAAAGGCAATAAGCAGAAGGCCAATTATGAGACAGTTCAATGAAGAGGCCTTATCCTGCATGGTACATCTTGTCCATAATTATTTGGATGGCCTACCTTAGATACTACAGTAATATTAGAGGACAAGATTGTGACTAATTTTATGTTTTTAACTTACAGTTCTTATAATTACTCTGATCATGCTGCAAAATGAAAGTTGATTTGCTTGTGTTTCAGATCAGCTAAAACCTTAATGGGTGCTGGCAGTGATGAAGATGATATAGATGACATTATTGATGAAATCTGTAATGACAGCAGCTTTGCCAGAACACCTCTGGTGAGTACAAGTCTGGAGAAATGCAGAAAGCATGAAGTCCAGTGATGGAAAAAAATTAAAAAGCACTACAAACTAAAACTGATTTAAAACAAGAAAGAATGGAAATATGCTGTAGAATTAAACTGAAAAATAAAGCAGGAAGGAAAGCACAACACTGGCAATAGTCTGAATATGTCATCTTTGCTTCTCCCCAGCATATATTTGTATCCATTGACAAAACTCTGCTGACCTTGATCTTCCACAGGCTAAGCAGTCCCAGCTCTCAGCTTCTACCTGTATGTCAGATGGTCTAAAGACTTTAATCACCTTCATGGTGCTTTGCAGGACCTATTCCATGATGTCCGTATCACTTTTGTATTGGGCACAGCACTCCAGACATATCCAGGAGGCAGGAGTAGGTCTTCATTCTAAAATCAAGGTGATTGTGTCAGTTCCTTCAGGCAGAGCTGGAAATTTGGTATGGGGAGAGAAGCCTTTCTACGTATCTATCTGTAACTTCAGCACATTTTGTCTCCAGCGGCCTTACAGAAAACTGAACAAGAAAAATCCCAAATTCTTAGTCCCTGTTTTACTGGATTATTTGGATTTCCTGACTCTTGCTTTTTGAGTAAGACAGTCTATTGCCATATTGCTGAAATGCTGCCTTTTATTCTTTGCTTTTTAAATAGAAATTGAAGTCTAACTACCCAAGTGTCACACCTGGAAGCAATAGTGCTGTTGTACAGGCTCATAGGAAAAGGTAAATGAAAAACGTTCGGGCTACTTGAACATGGCTTAATTATAGCTTGTCTAATAGTATTACTCATGTTTAACTTGTCTTGATGTCAACTAAGAAAAAGAAATGAGTATTCAGTCAACTTTATCAGAAAAAACACACTGTTGAACAGAAAGTTAAAGAATTATTGATATGTTTTCATGTGGTCAAAATTATTTACCATGTAAGTAATTATGGAACAAGTTTCCTCTGCCTTCTGGACAAATGCAGTTATCAAACACTGCAATATTTAGTCACGAAGCATTGAAGAATCATAGAACAGCTCAGGTTGGAAAAGTCCTTAAAGATCACTGAGTCCAAACACAACCTGACCATACTACCCTAACTAACAGCCCTCTGCTAAATCATGTCCCTGAGCACCACATCCAAACGGTTTTTAAACACATCCAGGGATGGTGACTCAACCACCTCCCTGGGAGCCTATTGCAGTGCTTAACAGCCCTTCAGTAAAGAGGTGTTTCCTGATATCCAACCTAAACTTACCCTGGCACAACTAGAGGCCATTTCCCCTCACCTGTCACCAGTGAGAAGAGACCAGCCCTGCTCTCGGTGCAATCACCTTTCAGGTATTTGAAGAGCATAATAAGGTCTCCCCTCAGCCTCCTCTTCCCCAGACTAAATAGCCCCAGTTCCATATAGACATTGTTTATCACAGTTTTTCTATGAGTATCTTGGCAAAAGAAAAAAAATTGAATTAAATCATTCATAAGCATTTGATGCTTTGCCTGTATTGCATAAATATTAACTTGCCAGGCCTTTAAGCGACTAAAGGAAAATCTTGCTGAAAAAGTACTACTTGAAGCAGTGTAACACACAACCATTTACATTGGCATTAAGCTGCCTTTTTTCAAAATGTTTTGCTACTACTTCATTATTTTCTTTTAATTAAATCCACAGATGCTGTCCAGTGTACCTGGGTGGAAGCTCTTCACCAAATGGCGTAGGAACAAATATTTCAAAAAGGTTTAAAAAAAAAAAATCTATTTATCATTAGTTTTAATCTAAATTAGTTTAAATTAATTTAAATTAGTTTTAAATTAGTTTTAATCACAACTGTGTTTCTGTGGTGGTGCAGAGCCCTGAGTTTGAACTGCAGTGACAGCTCTATATCCATTGAAACGCACAGCTGCCTGTAACTGCAGTCTGAGTTTGCTGATCCCCTCCGGTTCCCTGTTTGTGACCACTGGATCCTCTTATTCATTTGAGGAGTTGAAGAATGTGTGCAAATGAGATAAGAGACTCCAAAAATCAAACCCATGTAGTTAAGGAGGTTGTTGCTCTAGTGTTGTATTTCTCTGTGCTTCTCTTTAGCTTTCTGTGTGATGGCAGAGCATGCCTCCTAAATCAGTAGACTGGTTTAAGTCATCCCACAGCCTGAACTGAAGACAGGCATCCCAGAGCCTCAATTGAGGACAAGCAGAGTGCTTGGTAACTTCAGGAAAGGTATTTTAACTGGAGGAAAGGGACTTCAGATACATAGCTCTGATATCCAATAGAAAATTAATGCATTTCCTTCTGCTTCTTTTGTAAACTTCTTTTGTAGTAATTTACACATGATGCCTATGCAGGTGATAGTCAGGTGCCACACCAGTGAGAAGGAACAAAGAGTATATATGGAATATCAGTTTATTTGGCATATTCAAGGAACCTGGAAAAGTTACTGCGTGATCGTAGGTTTGAATGCGTACATAATGGGTCATCCAGAGATGTGGAAAATTAAGATTACAGGTCAACCACACTTCTAGTATTTCTGAGTGTGTTTTGTTGTAAAACTGTAACGATTTGTGTAGCTTCTCTTACTGTTACAAGCTCTTGGAGATTTCTGGTGGTTTTTCTGTCTTTGGCCAGGACGTGTGACCAGCTGCGTTGCACTGCTTGTGACTTCCGTGTATCGCTTTTCAATGACTACATCTGGGATCAGTCCTGTGATTATCTTTTTTTCAGGTATGTCTCAGGAGGGTTTGGTGTTAATATTGTTTTACTCTGCTTCAGGACTTGATGGGACCAGGGAAAGAGTCCTTGGCAGTCTTTGTTATCTAATAAGGAGCATGGGTGCAACCTCTTCAGTAATCGCTTGGGAAAGCTGCATTCTTCTTCCTGCAGACATCTCCCACCATCTGCGTTCATGCCTTTCCATTCCTTCCTCCATCACCCTCACCTTCTGCTTTTAAAAAGAGTTCAGGTTTGGTAAATTGTGAGGCAGCATTACTGTCAAAATAAGCAGGTAATCAGTGTGATGGGTTGGCCTCTGATGGGCCACTGCTGGATGTCAAAAGAAATTGAATGCAGTGCCAGCATGTGCTTCTCACCATACCTGCAGTGGCATAAGCTACAATTGTTTCAAGGCACTTTTTCTGCTTTCTGCAGTATGAAGTATTGCCCTGTTCATTGAAAATCAAATAGCTTGCTTTCTTAACAGGCTTTTTTTATTTATTTATTTTTTTTAAGCAGTATTTGGTTAATTGGAGAGTTGGGGTTTTTACTTTCTGGTTATGTTGTGAACTCTTTGATTTTAGTCATGTTGATTTTTTTGGAAGAGTTAAAATTAAGGCATTCTTCTTTCCAGTTTCTCTGCAGCTGTACCAAATGCTAAGACTCAGTGAAGTGTTACACAGTAGGCATGCTCCTAGTGCAGACACCAAGTTTAAATTCTTATTGTGGTGAATTCTCTGTATTTGTCTGTTCTCAGGTGGAGGTAATGGTTGCGTTCAGAGTACGTGTTTGGCCACCAGGGGGTGTGGGAGCTGGAACAGAGCAGTAATGGATAAATCCTCTCCTGTTCCATTATTTTTCTTATACTACGTTTTTGGTTTTCCTATGATTTCCCTCCGGTTTCAAAAACTTGCATTTCTTTTACAGTGAAAATTTTTTATTCTCAGTGCTTAAAAACAGCAACATTTGTAAAATAAATGTAAAAATACAGTGCTGCCCTAACCTCCTAAGGTGAGTTTGGTAGCTAGAAAGGCTAAATAAAAATACAATTCTTCAATTTACCTAAAGACTGAATTCTTCTGCTTCCAAAATCCTGAGTTTATAAAAAATATAATAACATGAAAGGATGTAGTATCAGATAATTGTAATAGTGATGAAAGGTTGATCAGATTAATACAGTTTTGTACAATTTCTTATTAATGAGATTGATTCTACCTGGTTCTTTCTCTGGAGGCTGAAGCAGGGTCTCCAAACAAGACAGAGAACATTACTTACAGAAACATTAAACTGCATCTGATTTGAGAGTTCAGAAACTACGCACTGAGAGGACTGTGTTCAAAACAGAATTTAAGCGTATCCCTAAACCCATTCAGTGGTACTCAGAAATGTTAAGAGCTTTTGTGAAATGAAATAGCCTCATGAGTTTTCTTCTTTAATAAAAAAAAAAAGAAAAAGTACAGTTTAAAACTGAACTCCTTTGTTTGACAGGAATAACATGCCTGAGCTCAATAAACTGAGGGCAAAGATGATAAAGAAGAAAGGATCGCGAGCGTATGCTTGTCAGTGCAGCTGGAGATCCATCAGTGAATTAACTGACCTCCAGGCAGACCAGCAGCTTCGGTGGGTTTGTGGTAAACATGCAGAATGAAGTCCTCCTGTGTGTGGCACCTGCAGTTTTCTGGCAACAGAGAGAAACCTGAATATTTCTATTTAGAAATAGATCATAACACTCAGAGTTTTATCCAAAAACTCTTTTTTTCACTTTGTATTGCAAGCAGTATGGGGAGTTGAATTATTAGGAGAAACAGTTTGTAGGTTTTGTGGAGACTAAATAATGCTAAGGCTCATATTCAGCAGTGTAAGAGAAAGGAAGAGGAAAAGGACAGATTTAGACACAGATAAAGCACCTTAAGCATGTTCCTCCTATCTAGCACAGAGCCTTTTTTCCCCTGGCTGCAAAATGTTGGGCTCAGAGAAAACAGTGGGCTGAGATGCAGCCATGACACACAAGTGTATACATTTCTACACAGAAATTAATACTGTTTTGCTTTGCTCATAGCTGCTAATGAGCAAGTGGTTGTAGATCTCTTAAAAGTATACTGCAAGATCAACTCTCACCTCTAAGGTCTCAGCGCACCCCCAACACTTTATTTGAGCTGACAGTAGCCAAAATCTGCAGGTGTTGGAAATTTCTTTCCAATTCATACTGCTTTCTTCAAAGCACTTTCTGCTGACTCAGGACTTTTACCACAGGGAATTTCTTTGACTTCCCTTCAGCCTTCATTGCAAGAGATGAACAGGTTATTGTACAACTATTAAACATGCAATTTAAAAGATGTTTTGAAGACTGTATGACTTCTGTCGATACTTTCAAGGGAAAAAAAGGCTCGGTCTGTAAGGAGTGAGAAAGCAGTATATCCCCACTGACTTTCACCTTTGGATTTTTTTCAGCTTCTGTAGCTTTCACTTCAGCCTCACTTCCGAATGTTATTCAGAAAGTGTAACTGCCCTGTTACAACACACTCCCTTCCCCCAGCAACATCATAACACTACTTCCAGTATTATGTTACTTGGGGAATTGTCTTGATTGTAGCTAGTGTCACTGTAGTTTATGAACTCCTGCTTTTCGGTACGTATAAATAACACAGGGATGGATTTGGGTTTCAGGGGAGAAGAAGGAAGGTCAGGATTATCTTGGCAATCATGTTATTGAAAGGTCCCATAATGGGAAGTCTGTTAGTATTTCTGCTATGCAGTGTGTAATATTCAAATACCTGAAAGGTGCTTACAGAGAGAGCAGAGCTGGTCTCTTCTCACTGTTGACAGGTGACAGGACGAGGGGAAATGGCCTCCAGTTGTGCCAGGGGAGGTTTAGGTTGGATATCAGGAAAAACTTCTTTACAGAAGGGTTGTTAAGCACTGCAATAGGCTCCCCAGGGAGGTGGTTGATTCACCATCCCTGGATGTGTTTCGGATCCATTTGGATGTGGTGCTCAGGAACATGATTTAGTGGAATGTTGTTAGTTAGGGTAGTATGGTCAGGTCGTGGTTGTACCCATGATCTTTAAGGTCTTTTCCAACCTGAGCTGTTCTATGATTCTATATTCTACATATAAATTCAAAATTACTTCCTTTGTGCAAATTCTAAGTCTACTGATCTATTTCTGTTTTTGTGGCATTTTGCTCATTGCTGTAATTTGTACATGATCGATCTGTTGTTCTTCTGAGCTTTTTTAGAACAATTACATGATCTTTCTTAAAAAGTCGCCTCTTGAGTCTGTAGCTTTTTCTGTACCCTTCTGAAAGAGCAGATTTTGCTTGTGACCAGAGGCATAATGCATTCTGCTTCCTGCTCACCTTCCGCTTCTATGAGCGTTTTTTAAAGCTTTTAGGGGACTTGTAGTGTGCCTGGGAGACCTAGCAGTGCTTACATGCACAGTGCTTTGGTGCTGTAGAGTGCATGTGCATGTTCATGTGGCACACGCAGCCTTGCTAGTAGGCTCAGAGGTGAATTGGCTTTGGAGAGATACTTCAGTCTCCCTTGGCATAGCGGTGTATGCAAACTTTGTGGCCAGGTATTATTTTCAACACAATTGCTGTTTCAGACAGCAGTTTCAACAGTGACAAGTCTAAAACAACAGGTTCAGGAGACACGTAAACAGGAGACCAGCTGATTAATGTCCAGTCTGCTACTGGAAGAGGTCAGCTGACCTTTCTCTCCTCAGTGAAGAGATAGTCCTTATGTGGACTGTAAGAGGTGAGTGTTGGTCGGTTTTGTTCACATGGGTCAAAGCTGTTTCCGTTCCTGGAGAACACTAGTTAGAACCAGGTAATGGTGAGAGAACAACTCCGTTATAATGCCTAATTTATTAACAAGCAAAGAGAAGAAGGAATTTTGTTCTTCTTGAAGGCACTTCAAAGAGTGCTGAGTTGTCTTGGCTTGCCTGTTTCAAGGCCATTTGAGACTGAACCAGGTAGCCCCATGGGATGCTGCTTTGATCAGGGCTTCCAGGTGCTATAATGTAGAAAACACTGTGAGCAGGTGTCACGGATTTGACCAGATCAATCTATGTCCGTGACAGGGGCGACAGGCCTCTGCCCTCCCCCCACCCCAGTCCCACAAAAATGGGAAGGAAGGAAGGGAGGAAAAGAACAGCGGCAACAATCTATGGAGGAAAACTTATTTTACTATAATATTGGAATACAAGATAACACAATAGATACAATTTAATTGCAATTGAGATTAATAAATCAGACAAGATGAGAGAGAGAGAGAGTTCCCAGGACCGATTCAAACCTGAAAAGCTTGGAACGGCCAGGAAAGCACCCTCCAGCACCCACTGCCAGGCAGCAAGAGAGCGCCCCCCCCCACCCGGAAGGGCCAGATCCCGTGACTGCTGTAATGCACAGGGATAGGTACCTGGGATTGGGGCAGTGACACTTTAATGCCCAGTACACTACATGATGTTTTGATGTGGAATACTGAAACCCAAAAACAAAAAAAAAAAAACAAAACCAAAAAACATAGAACCATGACAGCAGGGAACAGGCCAAGTCCTAGCACCTGTCTCAGTTGATGAGACCAAGTCTCATGTGACTTAGAGAAGAAGCGTGTCTCCTGCACCCTGTTTTAAACAAGTTGTCACCCTCTCTAGAACTACCAAGTGTGTGGAGCCTTGCTGGAACAAAGTTCAATGCATCTGTCTTAGTGATCGTTATGACAAGAAGACGACCTGCAGCACCTGAAAAGGGGAGGCTAGGGAGGAATTGAGACATGTAGACTAAAAGTGCAGAAGAAGTAAAAATTGCTGTGAATATTGATTGATACCATTACATCAGCAGTTTTCTTATGTCACCTCAGCACTCAGTCTTCTATTAACCCAGACAGTTGTAGAAACAGTGTGCTCTCATACGTGATTGTTATCAAATGATCTTGCCACTAACACCATTAAGACCACATTCCAAGCCCTGAAAATGTTAAAAGATAATCTTTATTGGTAAGTGTGTACTGAAACCTGAGCATTCCTCTGAAATCACATTTATTCAAGTATATTTACTTGGTCCTGACCTTGGTCAGATAGATGGGGTATAGATGGCAGCACATTGTCCAAGTGAAGTTACAGACACATGCAGAAATAATGCTTATTGCAGTGTTCTCCATTACAGAATTCAATGTATTTCTAGATCTGAGAATAGTGTGTCATTAAAGGTAATTATTTTGTTGGAAAGAGGACTGGTATTAAGCATTTGAGTTCCCTACCTTCAGTGTTAGGCGTTACAAACCTCCTCAAATGAAAAGAATGTAAAAGGATGTAACGTTGGAGCTTCTGTGCTTAAAAGTATTCTAAGATTGCACAAAGGTTCTCAAGATATAGCCCAGAGTTTACATGATACTTCTGTGTCACTTCTCTGAGACAGCTGGGATTACAGGAAGAATTTTGTTTCAGAATGCCATTCAGCTGTTGTCAGACTGAAGTACTGGAGAACAGCTTTGCTGAGTATAAATGTGATCATTATTTTCCTTTAATTTTTGCTTTGGAAGAAATAATACCATTTCTGTTTGGGAAGTAGGCAAGGTGATAACAAGACTTTCATTTGGCTTGGGTGATGTACTTGGAAATTTTCTAGCCTGCAGCATTAGTCCATAGCAGATTCCTCAACAAAACAAGCAATAGGTAAAACAAAATGAGAATCCATGCAAAAGTGCAGTTGGAAATGCAGCTGGTGGTTTAATGTCATAGCAACTTCTTAAAATCTGTGTTCATGCAGTACTTCTAAAGAGAAACAAAGTTCTGATGTACATAATATATTTTATTACAGCTTTACTTTATGACTTTTTTATTAAAGATATTGGCCTGCCATAGAGTTTAACATACTAAAGCATAGTAGTGTTACATACGGCAGGGTCTGCGTTGTGTAAAATTGAATAAAGATTTCTTTTTTTCTGAGCAAGTATTTCAGTTTTTTACTTAAAGCATTCTGTAAATGTGAGGCACCAGAAGCTTCCACTCGTTAGAAGACCGCTCGCTTCTTTCTTTCCTGAGTGCAGCTGGCACAAGTGGCACTCACACAGTGCGCTGTTTTGGGAGATGCCAAAGCAAATTCATCCTACCAGGCTTTTTTTTTTTTCACACTGGGCCCAACCAGTTTTGCCTTTTATACAACAATCTGATCACCACAGACAGCCAACCTATGGGGGATGGAAATAAAGGAGTGCCATGTGCTGCTCATCTGTGAGAGCCACCTACCGTGCCTGGAACTGGGCATATGTGCATTGAGGAATGTCTTTTTAAAATGTAAATGTGTCAGTAAAATGAAGAAGTGGAACAAATCTGAATTGTGTGTCTTGAAAACTGTGACTCTAATACATTGTTCCTGTCTAAGAGAAGACTTACGAAAATGATGGGGGACCATGTTTTCTCTGTTGAAAGGGTCATGAAATTCCAGCAATAAAAAAAGTGTTGCTAGGTCGTGAGGAAGAGCAAGTAGATGTTGTCTTCTTACCTCAGTGGGGATGAAGCAATTATGTATGAATTAAAAGAGTTTTATCATTCTCTATCAGACAGCACATGGACAGTACATTAAATTGAAGTGAGTTCAAAAAGGCAGATGCATTTAACCACATTTCTTGAACGCTTAGCTAGGATAAAAGTTGGAGGCAGTTGCTGTGGGAGGTGGCATATAGCTGAAATTACAGAGCAGGATGCTGGTACCTTCATGTGTCAGTGAAGGCAGGCTATCACTAGTTTCATAGCACTTAAATGTGGGGTTATGGATGAAGGGAGCACTCCATTTGCAGTCTCCTAGATGTTGTTATGACAAAGTACCAGGAAGAACTTACTCTGCCTACAGGCATTGGAATAAATCTTGTTTCTCCAGCATGAAGAAATTCTGCATGACACAAATTAGAGTAATTGACCTAAATATCTCTTATAATCTATTTCAAGCTTGAGTTCCAGGTATTGGTGCCATTGGGGCAACAATTATTTCTCATTCTGAATAGGCAGTGTGGATGTGGTAAGAAGTCACAGGAAGCACTGTCTCACAAATACCCCCAACTTACCTTACTCATGCTTTGCAGTGTCACAGTGTGTGGTTAGAGGGTAGTTCCTATGCTATACCCTATACCCTAGAGGGTAGTTCCTATGCATGTTCAATTCACTTTGACAGCTTTAATTCTGCTGTTTTAGACATACTTTAAAAGTGTCTTTGGGAGTAAGATGTGATTACACCATGTCGTCTGTAGAGGGCAGAGCAACACCGCTGAGTGTTGCAGTCCAGGCTTCTGCTTAACTGTACAACCACAGCCTTTTTTTCTAGAGTAATGAAGGTTTACCTATTTTTGTATTTGTCTCCCATTGGTGTAATTATAGATGGGGCAGCCAGATCTGTGGCAACTCCACTTGATTTTTGCATGACTTCATCCAAACTACTCAAGTGGTCCTTGACCTGTACTGAAGCTGATTATCTTTTAGCCCTCAGCTAAAGAATCAGTAGTAAAAATGTGTGTGCATATACATAAACATACACACATACATACATACATACACACACATGTGTATGTATCTTCTAGCAACATCAGAGGAAGAACTGAGTCTCCTTTGGGATTTACCTTTCACCCTGCCCAAATTAATTTCCTCTGAAAATGCTGTTAAGCAATTTTGGCAAGCAGAGGTTGTGTAATTCAGAATCTCATGATGTCCAGTACAAAGTTGATATAGTTTATATACTCTGGGCAGCCTTGTCTGGTGGTTGGCAACCCTGCTCACAGCAGGGGGGCTGAAACTAGATGATCTTTGAGGTCCTTTTCAAGCTAGGCCGTTCTTTGATTCTATGAAAGCACACTGCCCAAGGTGTGACAAGATGGCAAAACTTACAAAGAAACTGGCATAAGATCAAGGTTCTAGAAATGCCAAAAGATTGTTTCTGTCTATGAAGAAAAGCAATATGGAAGATGGGAGCTGCTCCATAGCATGTGACTGCTGGCAGTGAGAATCTTCCAAGGACCTGTACCTTGCAGTACATCAGCCGTTAGCCATGGTTAAGGTTTTGGTGAACAGCAAGATATAAAATGGTGTATCCACTTGAACTCTCTTCAGGTCCTTCAGTAAATCAGTAGATGGAAGTTAAGTACTAAACACAGTCTCTATTAACCTGTGAGGTTGTGCTTCTTTCTGTAATTTCAAGGCTAACTTCTGCACCCAAGGCGATAACGTGCCTTTAACCAGGAGCACAGATATATCTCACCCATAAAATCAAAAGTTGCTTATTTTGCTGGTGAAGAGTATCATCTGAATTTAGCCTAGTTACACCATAGATGAGTAATCTCAGTAACTTTTTTTCCTTATTTATTTCCCTTTAATAGGAGAAACAGTTGGCAAGAAGTTTTACTAGGGAACAGAACAGCAAGCAGGGCCGAGTAGTATCCTGCAGAAAACTGATGTAAAAAGGCTTTGTGGATACATTTTTCAGGCGATAAATAAACCTTATCTTTGCTTTGGATTTTGTTTGTTTAGTTCTGAAGTAATGCAGACACACCTAAATAACAGAGATAAAAGCAGCGTGCTGTAGGGGGAAGTTCAGATGTCCTCAAAACATTTATCAAAAGGAAGGACAAAAGGACCACTACAGGAGGTGTCCCCTCTAGGAGATTTTTAGGATGAGTGCAATCCCATAGGTCTGGCCCAGAAGACGGGGCTGGATCTGCCCCACATTGCTGCCCCCCAGTCACTTCCATGCTGGGCCCCTGAGCTGCACAGTGAAGCGATGTGCAGAAGAAAGGAGCTGCACCTCCAGAGGGTACCGTTGTGTTTCACAAAGATGTCCACAAGAAGTGAGCTGAATGCAACTCATTTGGGTTGGGGTTTTTCCTCTAATATTTGTGCTATGGGCTTCTTGCAGTACTTTTCAAGCTGTTTCCAGGTGGTAGACTTCAGATACATTCATTCAGGTGAAAAGCCTCAAAGCCAGTGGTTTATAACTGTTACTCAAATACAAGAATATCGTTAAAGTTTTTCATGAGCATTTAATGAAACTGAAACGCTTACAGCCTTGGAGCTTCCACTGAAGAATTGGGAGAAAGAAGAGATGTTTTCATACTGGACAAACAGACATGATATTTCAGCCTCAGGTACCCTAAATACATCTATTTTAAAATGTGATTGTCTACAGAGGGGGGAAAATGCTAACTAGCTATTGAAAACTGGTGGGATTTATAAGGTGTCTATTGAATTTTTCAGTCTCTAATTAAAGGGGAGCAGTATGGCCTTACTATAAGATAATGCAATGCTTGTGATAGCAAATAGAGTGTATGTTTTTCAGCTAATGCAGAGGAGCATTGGGATAGTCAGCAATCTGTGCTTGGAAGACTGTGTCCTGCCTGCACTGATGTAAACAGCGTTGACAGGAAGGGGGGAAGCAGCTACCCCAGACAGGAAGATTGAATTTAGTATCCAGCTCCTTATCTTGGCAGAGCGGGCTGCTCAGGATGCCGGTAAGGAGTGTACAGATTGCTCGAGCAGACTGCTGCATGTCCCTTCCTGGGAAGACCTTCATGTCAATGTAATCAGGGTATGATCTCAAGCATGCAGAAGGCTTTATAAGAGAAAGCCTTAGAAGATTATAGGAAGAGATTATATCTGGAGGCTGGTTATCCAAAATAATGCTTACTGTGGTATAGTACAATCTCATTCCGTCCCTGCCACTGTCACTTGCAGGAAGAGATTGACTTGCGTGGTGAAGAAGGAGGGTATGCAGCTTTTAACAGGAAAAGCTTTTATCATACTAAGTGTTACCATTAATCTTATTGCCTCTAAAGAAATCAGAGACTTTCCTGAATCCTAATGCACAACGCAATATCTAGTTTAATTTTTGGATGAGGGGTTTGGTAAGAGCTGACGCAGACCAGCTCCAGCCCTTCAGAGGTATAAGCAGCATTGCTACAGCATTGTTTTATGTGCTTTGAATCAGGAAGGCACCTGGTTCACAAGTGAAAGATGGATGGCCTCAAAACTCTCTTTATAGTTGCTCAATAACATTTGACATGAGTTTCTTTCTTATTTCTGCGTGTATCTTGGGAAATCCATCTGCCCTGAACCTACAGCAAAGCAAGGCACCATTCAGTCGTTGCACTGGTGGATGAAATGAAGAGTTCAACACAAAATCGTAACATCCTCAGCGCTGACTTTTCTATGAATGATGATTTCTGTTCCTCCCTTCTTCCCCCAAGTATGCCCCAAAGTCATTTCAGATTTTTCTAAAAACTTTATTCAAGCTAAAATTGAGACCTGGAAACACTTCAAGGCAGTTTTTCAGCTGCATCTGCCCACATATGTCTGAAACACCTCTTTTCACATTTTTTTTTCCATGCTAGATATATATTTAGTTCGATTCTGGTGAGGAAGGCTGGAAACAATCAAACTATGAAAAATGAGAGTGGTATAAAAGAGTCTACCAATGCTTGTGAGGAGCAGTGACATATATCTGTCTTGGGGAATCATGAAGAGAACGTTCTGGAACCGAATTACTAAGGCAACTTAAGCCAAGGAGGAACCAGGTCCATCTGCTCAGCACACAGTGGGTTGGGCACATCTCCTGCTGTGCCTGGGATCGCTGCTGACACAGCAGGCAGCAGCCAGCACCCAGTGCCCCGCCAGGTGCTTCACACACAGCTGCTGGGGTAAGCGAAAATCCTTCGTCTCTCTGTTTTTGCAAAATAGTTCCTTTTCCCCTGCAGTACTTTGGAAATGGCTCCCGAAGCCTGAAGAGTATTAGTTCTTTATAAAGGATGTGTTTGTAAAGCGGATCATTTCCAGATGTCCAATGGTTTTGCAGACCTTGCAATAACAATTCACTACTGAGAGTTCTCAGCCAGCTCTGGGCATTTGATTACCTGGAGTATTTCTAGCGTCCATCACAAGGCAAAGGACACCTTTAAGCAGGGAAAAAGCAAACAGCCTAACAGCACCCGACAGTACCAGCACCTCATCAGGTCTGCCCCAGCACATTCTCACTTCATTGTCCCATGCCTGACAGGCCATAAAAGAGCAAAACAGCCACTTTCCTTTTCTGTCTGATGCTGCAAGTTACTCACATTTCCTGTCCTGCTATTTCAAGGACTAAGGTCTCAAAATGGGAGCCCATAAACTTGTCTGAAATGACATATTGTCCTCTCTTCCTACAGCCATGTCCAAGTGAACTGCATCAGCACTGCCTGAGAGGCATCACCAGAGTCGGGGCACACTATGCTGAGCCCATAGAGGTGCCACCAGTTGTGCAGGGGCTCTGGTGGCTGCTGCATGCCATCGGTGGCCAAGGAAAGACAGTGAGGGTTCCTCTGCCTGGAGAAGCACAAGGGACATCCCTCTCTCATGCTACCCAGTGGTTTGGGCTGTATTTCAGCCCAGAGAGGATAGACATGGGAGAAGAGGACAGAAACTCAACTCTTTTGACAGTCTTCCCTTAACTTAGCACATTTACACTTAAACCATTTTAACCATTGCTTCCCCTGTGCCCTACCCTGCTGCACTGACCAGCTCTGGGCCTGGGAGGTCACACAGCACATCTGAGAGGCCGAGAAGTGGAGCTAATAAAAGTAGATCTGTTGTCAGCAGCCTTGCATTTGCTTTGCAGGTGTATGTGCTGCTGGAAGAAAAACTAGTGCTTGCAGATAGAAAGCAAGACCCGTAAGCAAGGCCATAAGCTGAGCAGCAGCTGACTTTGGCTTTGAAAACCCAGAGGCAAATTTTTACCGAAATGCAAAGTGTGTTTGTAGGGAAATCTTTTCACTCCAACATAGTCTGACTCAGCACTGGTACGTAGATTACAGCTCATTAACACACTCATGTGCAGATATCCTCATTGAGCTCCTGCCACTGGGTTACATGCAGGAGTGTGTAAAGGGCTGCATCCCTGCTATGCTCTGGGCAGGATCCCACCAGCTGCCAGCATTGCTTGTGCTTCCATGTACAGTGCCTGGGCACAAAGGCAAAGCCAAGGGCTCCAGCAGAGCTTGTATTATTGTAAAAGTTTGGGAAATTTCAGACATTTGCATTGCTTGGAGCATCTGAAAGAAAGATGAGCCCTGTGTAAAGCATCATATCTTTAAAAACGCCACACATCACAGCCCTAGTGAAGAAAGCACAGAAAGGTAAAGCAACTTAGAAGTAGAAAAGCTACAGCTACAGACTTAGAAGTGTAAATAAAATGAGGCCACGGCCCACAGATTTCTACTTCTTATAACCTTGAGAAATTATCTCCACTTGATTTGTAAATTGAATCAATATGACAGTGTTGGGAACGTAGCGGTTTCATGAGCAGCTGATGCTAAAATAAGGTTCACAGGCACCAAAATGTCTCTGCGCTACGCAGTCTGAAGTGTGGTTATGCAACAGGGATAAGCACAGCATTTCTTTGGAGCATTAACCTGAATTAAAGGATGAAACGGTTGTGCAGGGATCAAGTCCCCCCAGTCACCACTGAGGGCTCCATCAGTGCTGGTCAGTGCTGCTGTTCAGTAACGGTAAGAAGAGAACAAACACGTGGTAAATCACACAGCTGGGCCCCTGCAAGGGGGTTCTCTTCCCCACAGCGTCCCACTTTATGTCTGGGAAATGGCACTGCTACCATCAGTGTGCTATCTCTGTGACAAGTGCTGGGTAGGCTTATGCAAAGGACGCTCAGCTGGGTGGTGCCACTTGGCACTAAAGGGAAGAGAAGTCCCTGGGTGTCATCATTAAATGTCTTAGAATTTGAAACTACGGGAGAATGAAAGTCAGAGGTCTTGACCACGAGATGAAGATTTTAAGGCTCTTTTAAATGCTTGTTCCCTATTTCCTTTCTACCATGGGCATTCCTGGCTCCCTGTAATGCTGACAGTGATGCAGCTCGATGCTTTGGGTGATGTTCATGTTTGTAACTTACTAATGGGATGAACAGGGCTGCAGACACGCACACAAAAGCAGCACTGCCGATGACTTCATGGGGCTTCTGCTCTCAAAGTCAGCTCTCCCTTACAGCAGAACACGTCCCTAGCCAAGTGGTGTTAGCCTCTAATTGCATGCCAACAGTCCTCTTTTGCCACTGATTAAAGGCAAACCGAAGGCAGTTGGCTGATGTATTTCCCTATACTGATTTTGTGTCTGAGCTCTGCAGCATCCTGTAACTAGGCATGGCTGCTGGCTCTAGGACAGCTTCCCAGTAGGACCAGTTTGGTGTTTTGCTGTTACGTCAAACCAGCTGAGGTGGTTTTGTATCATTCCTTTATCTCTGTCCAGGCCTATGAAGCCAGAAATAAGAACAGTCCTCCTGATACTCTCCTAGGGAAACCAGTTTAAAAATCATACCTTAGGAGCTTATCTAACTACAGATTACATCAGTTCAACAGAGCCCATTAAATTCATTTAAGCATTCACAAAACACTGTATGCGTACTCTCGCTTGCACTTCAAACAGGCTTATTGCATACCTGCTTTTATCATCACTTGCTCAGTGACTTTCGGTGTGTGCTTCCTACACCTGCAGGTAGGTCACAAAAAATGTTTAAGGGATTTGTCACCTCTGAGGAGAACATCGTGTCTCCATTTCTAGTTAGAAAATTTTACATGCCAGACCCACTCTAGGGTGAAATCTAGGGTGGTGACATGCTATGGGAAAGAGGAAGGCTGGGACTTTGTCCCTTTTCATTTTTAACTCAGAGAGCAGTGAAGCACTGACACAAGTTGCCCAGAGCAGCTATGGTGCCCCATCCCTGGAGCAGTTCAAGGCCAGGTTGGATGGAGCCCTGGGCAGCCTGAGCTGGTGGGGGGCAGCCCTGCCCATGGCAGGGGCTCGGAGCTAGGCAGGCTTTCAGATGTCTTCTAAGCCAAACCACTCTGTGATTCTATGACTTCATGATTTTCTTAAACCACATTTTCACAATTATAGCAACATTGCACACATAGTTGGCTGCCAGGTTGGCAGAACTATTGCAAACAAAGCTGTTCTCCTTAAAGTGCTTAACATTAGAGACAAATAAAGATACATTACAGTTATCGTCTGTCCACTGAAATGGCCATTCTCTTACTGCACACTCACCTCTTTTCCAGTTTGACAAAGCCTTTTTAGGAACACTTTTTGTAGAGGCAGGCATGTACAAAAAGGATCGAGTATTGTCTTTAGTTCCTTGTACATTCTTAGTGTTTAACTAACTGCTCAGCAACCATCACTCCTAGATACATCAGTTATTGCTGGTATTTAACATAATTGTTAATATTTAACAATTGACATGTTAAATATTGATAAGGAATAGAGAAAATAATAGAAGGAAAAATCTACCAAGGAGGAACTTTAGGAGGGTTGTGTATAGATGCCCTTGTGTGTACATGTCCTTTAGCAAACTGTTATTTAGCTAGCACATAGAGACTGGGGCAAGAAGCACAGATATTTTTGCAGCTGTTTTAGATCTATCTAAAGCATAGTGCAAGGGGACCACCTCTCTAATTGCAAACATCAACATGCAGATGTTTCCTCTGGCCGGTGAAAGCAGCTGAGCGTCACATGGGCTGGTGCTGTCAGAGCAGGGAGGCGTTAAGGCAGCTGGGAGACTGCTGGCTGACACAGAGCTGATGTCATCAGAGCTCCATCACTGCCACCCCATGTCACCAACAGGCCTCACTGAGGGAAATGAGGGATGCTGTAGTGACAAGCAGTGACAGGGAGGAGCACAGGGCACCATGAGCAGTAGAGAAGTGAATAGGAGGCTGAAGGTAAGTCATAAAATGAAGGACACAGCACAAGATGCCCTTGGCAAGAACAAAATAGGTCTCTCCACATATGATGCAGAGAGGGATGGGGCTGAAGACATTTGTGCAGAGGAAGCTACACAAGCAAGAGAAAATGTTCATTCTTTTGCTTTCCTTCCTTACTCAAGAAGACTTTTTGCATCTTTCAGGTGTAGCTCCTGAAGTTGCTGATGCACACCATGATAAAACCACATTGCTGGTGGGTGCAGAGGGAATGCATGAAGACTTGAGCTGCTGTTTTCTGGGTGAGGACATGAACAATAAGAGGCCTTCCTCTGAGCCTGCAAGACAGCAATCTAAGAGCTATGCAGGGGCGCATGTGGCATTTCATGTTGCTTATTTTGCCTATGTACTTTATGCAACATGGTACAGCTTGGCATTGGTGTGTTTTGCATGCATCTCAGGGTCTCTGGGAGCTAATATTACTTGGAAAAGGGGATATGCTGCATTTGGAGAGAAGTAAAACTCTCAGAAGTGCCTTTGATCAATAATCAAAGTGAGTATGGACCGAAGAGACCTGAGATCCCAAGTTTAATATCATCCCACACAGCTGGCTCAATGGCCAGGCAGTGATATTCAAAATGGCAGCAGTCTTCCTACTGAGAGCACAAGACCTTCCCTGAGGCCCAGCAGTGTCCCCTGCCTCCAGCTCCAGCAGGCCTGCATGGTGCCAATTAGTGCTAATTAGTGCTAACGTGTGCTTGCTCTCGCAGCTGTCCCCACCTGCCAGCTTGCAACAGGTTAAAATAAATGAATAATATTTAAATGAAGAGAATGTTTGCGATTCCCAGCCAACTGCCCCAGAGCAGTTATGACCAGCAGGTTACCTGGCAGTGCTCCATCACGCTCCCTGTGATGCCTGTAAACAAATACCTGCGTGCAGCTGCTCTCCCCAGGCAGAAGCCATGAGCAGCTTCAGCAGGCACAGGCACTGGGCAGGAGCGAGGACAGGGTGAACATGAGGCCGACCTGCTGTGACTAGGCCCAACAGGGCTGGCTGGCTGTGACTCAGCCCCAAGCACCACAAGTAGGATTTCTGGTTCTTCAGAGCGGAGCAAAACCCAGCCGGTGCTGCATCCCATGGACCAAACAGGGCCTGAGGCCTGGGGGGACCCATGGGCCCTGCCCCACATCTGAGTACACATGCTCAGGGAGCCAGGTGATGACAGGACCTCACTGATGAACATGTTGCTGTTCTAAATCTTGGCAGGCAGCTGTGCAATACAAGCCTCAGACCCTCAGAGGGATGCTGCAGGGCTGGTGTTTGGCCAGACACCAACTTGCCCCTGGAAATCCCAGTTGCCTACCAACATGGCTGAATCAGACCTGGGTGTTAAGAGCTTTGGTTTGATTCCCTGCGTGCTTCACTGCACCATCAGAAAACATGCCCTTATTATAACGAAAAAGTAAAAGCAAACCACACGCACGACTGCTATGCTTTAATGTGAGTGGAGGTTTTTATCACCCAGCAGTGAGAGCTCAGGTTGGGTCTCTGAAATGCAGCCAACTTCACATTAACCACACTTGGACATCCTCCCCCTTTCAGCTCCATCTAAGGCCCTGTTGTTTTTGTGAGCAGCAGTGCTGAGGAAGATCAGATCCCAGCACATTTCTTTCAAGCTTACTGGAGAGGAAAGAGCTCCTCCAGGCTGGATGTTTGTCTTTTGATATGAGTGACACCAACAGTTGGTTTCACTCAAGCGTTGTGACAGAAAGTTGCATGCCAGAACCAGCATGGCCAGAGCAGGACCAGTGGTGCTGGCAGGGACACACTGGACACAGCAGGGACACGGCAGGGACTGTATCAGCACTAGCACCAAGGGGAGCCCCTGAATTTACCTGCTGGCACCTGGCAGCACAAATGATGCTCTCCTTGCCCCCATGTAACTGTAAGTACAGCTCTGTTTCAGGCACACGGCTCTTCCCCACTTACACTGGAGCAAGCAGGAGGCAAAAAAAAAAAAAAATTCCTAGGCCTATCCAAAGGCAGATTATGCCCCCTGGGCTGGTACAAAAGCTGCCCTTAAATTATTAAGCAAGAAAAGTGGCCTGCTTTGCTTAAAAGATTTGTGCTTTCAGGCCATCATGCCATTTACTGCAGAAGCCAAAGGAGAACAGTTGATGCAAGCAAGTGAGAGTATGGAGATGCACCCAGGACTGCAGGATCTGGCTGTGGAAAGAGCTTTGGAGTCCTCAGATACACTGTGGCTTAGCCAGGAGAGGCACCCAAGCTATCAGACAGAGGATGAAAAACAGGAGCACAACAATGCCTTTCTCAGAGCTTCCTTCTCTCAGCAATTCAAAGATAAGAAGTCAGCACTTCCAAAGAAAGAATTTACATATAATACATTCAGGCTCTTTATTTCACCTTCAGATTAGGAACCTTCAGGGTTCATGTTTTCAGTTTTCCTCCAAAAGACCTGCTGCATAATGAAACTTGATGTTTTGATGTCGCTCTGGGGAGGTGGAGCAGTAGGAAAACAGCTGGTGCATCAGCAGCCAGCAGCATTGCTCCAGCAGCCCTCTGCACGGCCCTGGAGCTGAATCAGCAAGAGAATGCTGCAGGGCTGCTGGAGCAAACTCAGCATGCCCACTGCTCCACTGGAAGGAAACTAGCAGCATCACCTGTGTACCTGCAGGAGCAGGAGCTGCTCTGTGGGTTGAAACGCCCTGTGGACTACTCACCAGTGCAAAGTGCACACTGTTTGGGTGACAGAGGCTCCACGTGATCATAGAATCATAGAATCATAAAATCATAAAATCATAGAATGGCCTGGGTTGAAAAGAACCACAGTGATCATCTAGTTTCAACCCCCAGCTACGTGCAGGACTGTCAACCACTAGACGCCCAGACCCAGATCCAGACTGGCCTTGAATGCCTCTAGGAACTGGGGCATCCACAACCTCCTTGGGCAGTCACCAGTCCAGTGCATCACCACCTTCTGTGTGAAAAACTTCCTCCTAATACCTAACTTAAATCTCCCCGTCTTAGTTTTCTCAATTTAAAACCATTCTCCCTTGTCCTATTGCTATCCACCCTCATGAACAGCCATTCCCCCTCTTGCTTATACATTCCCCTCAGGTACTGGAAGTCCACAATGAGGTCTCCCCAGAGCCTTCTCTTCTCCAAGCTTAACAAACCCAGTTATCTGAACCTTCCCTCACAGAAAGGTGCTCCAGCCCTCTGATTATCCTAGTGGCCTTCCTCTGAACACGTTCCAAGAGCTCCATGTCCTTTCTGTACTTGGGAGCCTCAGGCCTGGATGCAGTACTGCAGATGGGTCCTCCCAAGAGCTGAGTAGAGGGGGACAATCACCTCCCTCTCCCTGCTGGCCACCCCTTTTTTAATGCAGCCCAGAACACAGTTGGCCTTTCAGGCTACAAGTGCACACTGCTGGCTCGTGTCGAGCTTCTTGTCTACCAGGACCCCCAAGTCCTTCTCCACAGGGCTGCTCTCAAGGAAATCTTCCCCAGTTTGTATAAATACCTGGGATTGCCGTGACCCAAGTGCAGCACCCTGTAGCTGGCCTTGTTGAACCTCATTAGGTTTTCATGAGCCCACTTCTCTATCCTGTCCAGGTCCCTCTGGATGTCTTCCCTTCCTTCCAGTGTATCAACTGCACCGCACAGCATGGTGTCATCTGCAAATTCTCTGAGGGTACACTCAGTGCAATTATCTATGTCATTGATGAAGATGTTGACGAGCACCGGTCCCAAGACTGACCCCTGAGGAACATCGCTTGTGACCAGCCTCCACCCTGACACAGAACCATTGATCACAATCCTTTGGCCAAGGAAAAAGCATCGTGATCAGGGAGTCCCTACTACCAGGCTCCTCTGTCTCCTCACACCGTGCTCTGCTCAGGGTGCCTGCTCAGTTGGATCATGTTCCTCCTCCCTGATTGCCTCCCACGCCATGGCTCTTGATAACACAGCATGGTAAGTGTTCAGCTGCCTCACAGTGAGATTACAGATCAAATGTCTGCTGTATCTTCAATTTTTTTCCTTTCCCTTCTGAAAACAAAAATCCACACTTGCAGCCAGCAGAAAAAAGATTGCTCACTTTGCACCTCTCTCACATCATCAGATAATCGACTACAGATTCTGTGCTTTAAACAAAACAGGGGAGCCAGATACTTCACAGTGTGCCACAGTGACACTGGGCAAGGTGTTGGGTCCGTGCTGGAACCTGGTTCCCTTTCCATGATGGCTTTGGGCCCTGTCTTCCATGCCATACGCTGCTGTGCCAGCACATACTGCCCTTGCTCCAAAGAAGGCCGATGGTACCCTTGATTGTGTTAGGCAATATGTTGCCATCAGATCATAGGAGGTAATCCCTCACCTCTGCTCAGCACTGGTGAGGCCACATCTGGAGTGCTGGGTCCAGTTCTGGGGCCCTCAGTACAAGAAAGACATGGACATACTGGAGAGTCCAGCAGAGGGGCCACGAAAATGATGCTTTGTAGAACAGAAGCTGCACCTTGCATCCAGTGCAGGAACAGCCCTGACCCCTCTTCTCCTCTCCACCACCACTCCTTTCCCTGTGGCTTCCTGCAGCTCCAGCGCAGGTGCTTACATGGAAGCAGGAAATTCCCATCTGTGATGTTACTTCATATTTTAAACAAAACACTGGTCCAGCTACCAGCAAAATGTGCCTGCAAGTCTGCTTTGGCATCTGTGTGTGTAAACAGAGCCCCAGTTGCTTAGCCACTGTTGGGTGTGCTTTACCTGTCACACAGCGTTCTCCCCATCTCCCAGTGCTCACAAAATCCAGCTCTCAGCATCCAGAGCTGCAGCCCCTGACACTCATTGGCTCCAGGAAGAGCAGACAGCAGGAAGGAGCACACCAACCCTGCCCCGAAAGTGTTGTTCCTCTGTGACTCACTTTCCTTTTTCCTTGATCTGAGGTTTTTCCTTTGAAACCTATTGCAGGAGACAGGTTCAGACATGTCATAGAGTGAAGCAGTTGAGAAGCCCTTATTCGAGCAGGGATGCACAACAGTTTCTATAATAACAAGGGTGTTGCCTTATGGAGCCATGGTTGTAACCATATGCTTTCTCTGCATGGTAAACACAGAATGATTTAACGCTGAAGCACACCATAGGACATTCCCAGAGTTACTGTCTGAAGTGCCCTGAACATTGAGGAAAGCATATGCAACACTGAGCAGGAGTCCTACCTTGCTACAGCACAGAGCATTGCTGGTGGCAGCTGGTGCTGCTTTAGGGGTAGGTAGGCCCGTGGCTGGTGATGCCCAGGGCAGTGTGACTGCTGGAGTGATACCACTACAGGTGTCAGCCCACAGCAAGTGGTTTAAAGCATGAACGATGGGATGGAGCACAGCAAAGCAATGCGCTGTGCTGGCATTCCAAACCTAGACAGATGTCAGCACTTATGCTAGGGAGCAGAAAATAAAGTATTGAGGTAGGATAGTTCTCCTCTGAAAGAACTATGTATGGGTGAAAACAGGGAACAGAAGAAAGGGATGACAGCAGCAGAAGAGAAACATCTTGTGTGAAACACCTGGATACAAATAAAATACCAACAACTCTTAGATGTTCTTCCATCTTCCTGCTTCAAGAAGAGGCTGGGAAACAAGGCTGAAATAAGGAATCAAGTTCCCAAAAAAATCCAGTACATATACATACACACAGCCCTGTAGTGGACAGGACAAGCAGCAGTGGTTTTAAACTAAAAAGAAAGGAGATTCAGATTGGATATAGGAGAACTCTTGTCACTGTGAGGACAGTGAGGCTCTGGCACAGGAGGCCCAGAGAAGCTATGGATGCCCCATCCCTAGAGATGCTTAAGGTCAGGTTGGATGGGACCCTGGGCAGCCTGATCTGGAGGTGCCTATGGTGGAGGGGTTGGAACTGGGTGATCTCTTAGGTTCTTCCAAACCAAGCCATTCTGTGATTCTATGTAAATCCTGCATACCAACCTTCCCTTTACCCTGTGTAGGTTGCACTGCACGCTGCAACAAATAGCATCCACCACCAAAACAGCAGGGACAGACACCTCAGACACCTCTGTCCACATGCACTCATGCTCGCACAAGTGGAAGGACAACTAAGGATACTTCTAACACCTCCAAACAGCACAAGATCCAACACAGAAACTGCAGATAAAAGCCACAGGCAGCAGCACTGGAGCCAGGAGCTCATAGCCAAGCCCCACCTGTCAGACCCAAACTAGGCGACACACACCAGGCGTGCTGACGCTTGCTGCCGCCAGCAGATTGCAACCTCCGTGCTTGCTTTGCTCAGGAATTTCCACATTCATTCAACCCTCCCCGCACCCTGAATAAGTATTCAGAGTAAGTGTAGCTCCATCCCCATTCCTGCTTATGGGATGCCACAGCTGGCAGTACTGGGAGTTACCTCTCCCAACAGCTACACGAGAGGACTCTGCCATAAGTAGCCACTAAGGATCACACTCTACCCTTGAGCAGGACTCTTCGTTTGTGTGTGCTGAGCAGCTTAGCAGTTAACTGCTTTTCATGGTATTATCCAGGTTGGAAAAGGCCTTCAAGATCACCAGTCCAACCACCAACTGGATCAACCAGTCCAACCACTGACCACATTGCTTAGTGCCATGTCTAAACCTTCCCAAGCAGCTGACCTGTAACACAAAGTGATAAGCATCAGAAAGCAAGCACCTAGAAGGCAACTTCTCTCTGCTTCCAGAGAGCTCGTGCAGGAACTTAAACGCCACAAAAAGCAAAGTTGAATCAGATTCAAAATGAGCTTGGGGGGCATTCCTCCTTGCATACATTACTCTCAATTCTGATGAACTAAATCAACATGTAGGATCACTACTCAAAAGACTGTGTTATGCATAACAAGGGTCAGGTCAGATGCACACCACGAGTAACACTACTACAGACTTAAATATATATATATATATACTATATATATATAGTAACTTTCACTTCAGAAAAAGAGCCAAGAGAAGACTAAGCTCCACAGCCTCTTCTCACCACAGCTGGTTTCTTATCCTACTACAGCAAGCCCCACAGCACTTCGGATGCTCATGATGGACTGAAAGGCTTCCTGACTATGTTAATTTATTAATGCGTTCATTTTCTCAACATAATCATTACCTCTGTTGCCTTCCTTCTTCCTCACATGCACACCTCGGAGCTCCCACGGCCCAGCCTAACTGCAGAGCTGCATTCACATCGCCTGTGTCAGGCAGGAGAGGCGGGCTCAGCCCACAGTTGTTATCTTCACGATAGGACTGGTATGAAGCAAGCCAGGTGGATCAGGAAGGAAGTGGTTGCACGTATCTCTGTATCTGTACACAAGGAAGCAGGTGCCCATCTCATGCTGGAAAGGGACTTCACAGAAGCCTGCACAGGACCGGGCTGGGGACACACCAATGGAATTGACCAATACTCAGAACAAGCAGCTCCCCGTCCCCAGCTGTTTTCTTGGAGATTGCTGTAACTTGGCGTAGAACACTTCCCAAAGGCTAATATTAGATACATTCATATCATTTCATCCAGTTACTCCCTGTATAACCAAGAATAATCTCTGCACTGATGAGGCCACACCTGTCAAGTCCAGTTTTGGGGCCCCAGTACAAGAGAGAGACAGCGGACGGAGAGAGTCCAGCAAAGAGCCATGAAGATTCTGCAGGGCCTGGAGCCCCTCACCTGCAAGAAGAGAGCTGGGCCTGCTCAGCATGGAGAAGAGGGGGCTCTGAGTCTACATAAACACCTGCAGGGAAGATGTTAAGAAGACAGAGCCAGGCTCTATTCAGTGGTGCCCAACGCCAGGACAAGAGGCCGCGGGCACAGACTGGAGCACAGGGCCTCCCTCTGAGCAGCAGGCAGCACTGCTGTGCTGTGTGGTGCTGAAGCACCAGAGACCCTGAGGTCTCCTCCCTGGGTCCTGGGCCCTGCTCAGGTGTCCCTCCTGGAGCAGGGTGGGCCAGAGGGCCGTGCCAGCCTCAGCCATCCTGGGGTTCTGTGGAAGTACAAAAATCCCAAAGCCTGCTTTCATCACATTCTTGGTTTTGTTGCTAACCTGTAATCTCTTAGGCTGCAGGAAGTTGACCTGAGACGGCTTCTTAAAGTACTGGGTACAAGTTAACACTAAAAATCCTGCTCCTCGCATACCATCTCATTGTCAAACCAATCCCATCTCACTTTTCTTTGTTTTCATCCTAAATGTGCCAAAACATACATTCAATGCAGTGTTCCAATTTTTACTCAGGTCACGAGTAGCGTTTTATGGATAATTAAAAAGCAGTTCAGAAAACACTTCTCTGGAGACTGAGATTCAGACTGCTTATTCCCAGGGCTGCTTTAGGACTCTTTCAGACCCATACAGGGTAACGGAGCCATCTCACTGCACGGCGGGCCCATCTGTCACTGCACTGCGCTCCCCAGCAACTCCAAACTTCAGCACAACAAGGGAACAGAGCAGAGATTCTCCACACCCAGCGCTGCCCACAAGCACAGCAGTCAGCTCTAGCAAAGGCAGTCCTCAGTCACAAACAAGGATCTCACATTTCATCCAACACAAGGCAGTTCGTAGCCAAGACGATTTCTAATATTTACCACAATAATTTGCTGCTGCTAAAAAATAAAAATAAAAATAAAAAAATCAGCGTTCAGACACTGGAAGATCTGTGCCCTTCTGTAGCATTATCTGCTAACAGAACCAGGCAGTCTTCTAGTCTTCTATCAGTCCATAGCAATTAGAGGAAAACACAAAATGACGGTAACACAATCCCTAATCTGCTTCCATTTAAACATTAACCAGTAACAACGATAACCCCTATTTCATTTGCACCGGGAGATTAACTCAAGCCTATTCCCAGGGGAAAGCCCCCTGATAAGCAGAATGTTTCTGCACGTCATCTTCATAATCTGCCTATTAGACGAGGGACACTAAAAGCCCCTCTCAGCTTTCACTAAATCCACTCACCTGCTTTGGTTTGGTTTTTAAAACTTTCTTTTAAGCAGAGCAGCAGTGCTCAGTCCTTGCAGGTTACTCACTAGATGCAGGAAATTCACATGCATCAGATGCAAAACAGTCTCCCTTACCTCAAGATAACAGCACTGATTAAGAGCACAAGCTGCAGTCGTGGGCTTCAATTAAAAACCTACAGAAGCCACCTCCCTGTCACAGCATCATAGAATGGCCTAGGTTGAAAAAGACCTCAAAGATCAACTAGCTTCAATCCCCTGCATCTATCTTTTAGCATCTCCAACAAATGAACTACAGGCTCCTGGGCAAGGTGCAGAGCATGCAAAACAGAGCAGGATTTGTTCCTTCAGTATGGCTGCCTCTACAGAGCAGATGCTGAATGCAGAGCATTGCCAAAGAGATGCTGCAGGCAACTGCTGAAGTTGCTTCTAAATCCATAACTGTATTCATTCCAAGAGTAATTGTTCATCTCACCCCGCATGCACATTTATCCCCAGTTTTATTAAATGGTCTTGAAAACAAACACACCCACTGTTCATTTGGGGGCAGTTGTTTTTTCCTGTCACCTTCCAAGGCCCACAGTTAAAGAAAAGCGACCACGTAGGCTTGAAACTACACCATATATTTGTAAATAAAACAACCTGACAGAACAAGATTACAAAGAACAAAACAAGCCCTTTCCGGAGTTTGTAAGTAACAAGAGGAGTTGATGGCAAGTCCGTTTGGTGAAGTTTTAAGCAAACTGATGGTTATGGCTATTACCACAGAACACTGCTTTTTTAATACTTCCTCAAAAAGTTTGGACCACATACACCAATTTCAAATGAAAAATGAAAAAATCCCTCCCCCCCAAAAAAGTATTGGTTTGGTTACAGCTTCAGGGATCAGTGCACGTTTCATTCACAGAGAAAAGGTACTTGAAGTAGACACAAGAACATTCTGCAGAATATAGGATGTGACCCAACTCCTTTTCCCCACAAAGCGCTGGAAAGTAAGCACAACATATAAGAACACACACACAGAAAAAAAATACACAGAAAGATTGAACCTTCAACAAGGTCTGACAGCGTAGAAAAGGAAAACAATTGTATCAGGAAGAACATTTCTGTTAGTCATTAGAATATATGTACAAGGGAAGTTTGCATTCTGAATCCGTACAGAAACTGAAGCAAACAAGTCTCTGTTCCTGAAACTTTTTAACATTCCAATTAAGACAGATACAAAATGTAATCACAAAGTGTCTTCTCAGAATAGCACATTTTCCCATTCCCCTGCCTTTCAAGGAGTGAACATGTGTAATTATTTATTTCAGTCTTTAAATACATACAGCTGTACATTGCTTATCTGGCAATCTTACATAACCTTTCTGGTCCCCAGCATCTACCAACGTGTTTTCTCCTTTCTGTGTTTATTGCAAAGCAGATCAAATGCTCTTCAGTGCTTTTAAAGAGTTATTTTCAGAAATTGCCCAAGCTAAAACCATCCCTTTACTTTCACCTGAAGTACTGCAGACAATTAATGCAGAGTGCCTCCCTGAAGATGCAGAGCGCATCGTTAGCTACCAGGAATCTCACTGAGTGAGATGGCTTTGAAGAGCTTTGCTAATTTGTTTTTTTAATGACTGACATACAGTGTACAAAAATGGGAGACTAGTGCAATATGCAGCATTGATTGTTTATTCAATAAATATTTAACCCAATTATTGCCAGCCAAGGCAAACAGTGCAGAAACTGTCACTTAAAGATACACAAAAGTTTAACCTTTTTTTTGTATAAAGTCAGTTGCTATTATATTCATACATCTATTTCAAAGATATTTTTCCCCTTCAAAATTGACATTACCTTTATAAAAATATAAAAACATAGAATTTGGGGGAGAGGGGCTAACATGTTTTTACAAGTCTAACCTTTACATATACATAGGAACATGACATTTATAATTAAGAATAAAAATGAATACTATGGTAGAGACATTTTCTGCACTATTATAGTTCTTAAATACATCTTTCTTGGTCCTTGGGTACACGTTTAGAAGGAAACAACTTGCATCTCACATGTATCCTGAGGTCAGCTGTGTACAAAGGAAAGCCAATTTCATATGCAGATTTGCAGGCTGCTTGTTCAAGATTTGACGTTATTCTTATACAAAGCCAGTAAGATTTGGGAAGAAAGTGGGAAAAAAAAAACCTCTCATCAATGTTTTAAGAAACAAGTTAGTGTCGCATTTGGGAAATAACTCCAAAAATATAAGTTATCACAGCAAAATGCTTTATCGCCCCACTAAAATCTCAGTATGCGTTTGCCAGATTTTAAACTTCTAACCTGCTCTGAGAAGAAAGAGTGTGGATGTCCCTGTGAAAAGTCACTCTCAGCTTCTCATCCCCAAGTCCCAGCCCACAGCACAGCTCCTGTGGAGAGAACCCCATCGAAGCCCACAGGGTTGGGCAGCTTTGGGGCTGCCTGAGCAGTGAGGGCGTGGGGTCCAGTTCCCCTCAGCCTGTGGGTGTGCAGCTGAGAGCTCTGCTTTGAACACAGCAGTTATTCTCTATAGCACCAACAATCTCTCAGACACCAGCATCAGGTGAATACAGACAACACCGAATAGGATTGTTTCTTCCTGAATCAGCACAAGTGTTACAAGGCACTGCTTGGCATAGGAGGTCATAAATAAGAGCAAAACAAGACAGTTCCCAAGTTCTGTGACACTGAGGTTTGTAATCATG
Source organism: Lagopus leucura (assembly GCF_019238085.1). Classification (NCBI taxonomy): domain Eukaryota; kingdom Metazoa; phylum Chordata; class Aves; order Galliformes; family Phasianidae; genus Lagopus; species Lagopus leucura. The sequence continues at coordinate 68,794,304 of NW_024962263.1, read as the reverse complement.
TCACATTTCAACTCATCACATACCATGTTTAGAAAGAACAGATGGTTTGCAGGATTAACCAAAACATCACTGTTCTAAGCATGCTTACAGTTTCCCTCTCCATACCAAAAAAAAAAGAAAACCAATCCCACATAACATATTGATATGAAACATTAGGAAGCGTGGGTTGTGAAATTAAGAAAGTACTTTCTATTTTCCAATCTTCCACAGAAGTCTAACCTAGGCATAACTCAAGTATAAGAAACTGGAAAACAATCTGATAACATTTACAACAGTCTATCCCTGCAGAGGAGTGAAAAATCTATTGTCTAGAGAACTCATAGATCGAGGCACATCGCAATTGAAGATATTCAGGCATATTTTATGGCTAGAACAGGATTTTTTCAGGGAACCTTGCTACAAGCTTCCCCAAAAGCAGCTCCATACGGTCTGAAACACAAACGTTTGGTCTTTAATCACTACTGTCTTCATCATCATCATCATCAGATGCATCATTTAAAGAAGACTTAGGCGACTGGCTGTAGGAGTCCGATCTCGTGGACTGACAAGCAGTCATCTCCCCAGTAGAAAGAAGATCATAGCAGAAGTCGCAAATCCTCACAGGCTTGGAAGACTGGCTGGGGAGAAGGAACCTCTTCTCAGAGCAAGGCCCACAGACGACAAAGCCGCACTTGCGACAGTGGTGACGACGGTTGACGGGGGTAAATTTTGCTTTCTGACAGCGCATGCAGACAGTGGCTTCTGAGTCTGGCACCCAGACAGCCGCATGCTCATTGCTAGGAGTCTTCCCACTCTTGGAAAGCAAATCAGAAACGCACTTATTTATATGGTTCATCCATTCAGACTTCTCTGTAGCAGTGGCAGCATAAACTGCAAAAGACTTAGTAGGCGTCTTGATGAGCCACCCATTCCGCAAGTCTCCCTCATCCTGGATGGAATCGATGGTGACGTTTTCCAGCGGGATTATGTGCTGTTTATTGTATTTCTTCTTCTGGATGACAATATTACCATAAACAAGAATGTCATTGAACAGGAAGAACTGCCTCGCTTTGGGCTTCTTCCTACACAGCTTCGTTAGTACTCCCTCTCCGATGAGAACGCGACCAGGGATAGTCAAAGGCTGACCAGCTGCTCCAAAGCAGTTTTCCACTATACTTATTCTTCTGGTATTTGCCTCGCTGTTTGCCAGGCGATCCACCATCTTTCACAAGTATCCTAAAAGTAGGAAAAAAACAAGTTTGTAATTAGAACAGAACTGATTCAACAGCAGACTTCCAGAAGGAAGGCACCATTTCTGAAAATATCCAACAGAACCTGCTGGCTCAGAAGTGCCAACTTGGACTAGATTTCAATAAGTATTAACTCCTGAGAATTTTTAGCAACTGATTAGTCCTTTTTAGAAGCATAAATGTTCCATTCAGCTGACAGCTGCTATCTTTATCACACACACAGCACCTACAGTGCTGTTTCTGAGAGCTTCAGGCAACAGACTAGGAAGCTTCCCCTCTAGTAATGTTATTACATACATCTTGAACACATCTACATCCATCCCAATTACATAATGCACACAGGCACCCCGCCACAGAAGAAAGGTCACACAATTCCCCACTGCTCCTGAGAAACAGTGAGTGATCTGCACTGGCTAAAAGTTCAGACAGAAAGGCTTTGCATGTCAGGAAATGCTGATAAAATAACTACAGAATAATATGTTCCAGTTATGGATTAAATCATCCCTTTTTTCTTCTCCTAACAGCAAATAAGATCTTCTCATGAAAGGGCAAGACACTAAAGCACCCGAAGGTTAGCTGAAAAGAAGTTCCTGCAGAGATTCACCTGCCTTTAAGTCAGAGCTTCCCATGCAGAGGTCAAAAAAGGAAATTTTGCCAGGCAGTTTCAGACATGCTCCTACCAAGATCTTTGTGAGTATGCCACAAACCCAGCTGTGCGCTCCATGGAGCTGTAGGAGAGCTGGCAGGGACAAGCACTAACTCCACACCTTTCCCCAGACAGGCAGAAGACCGCTCTCTTGCCATGTGATTTAGCTACCACAGGGGTGATGCTCAGGACACCCTTTTAGCAGGATCCATGTCTTTACACACAGGCTTGAAGGAAAGAGCAGTAGGAAACACCCCAGTATCTGTAACCTGTGTTTCCCAGCACAAATCCATTGCAGGGACCTCTATATTCACTTCTCTGTTCTTTCAGATTTACACTGCCTGCTTCCAGTATGGGATCATCCTTTAAATGGGATGGAGCAAGGCCTCACTGCTGCTCAGACCAGCATAAACACTGAGCACACCAATCTGCTTCCTACAAACTCAGATACCTCCCTACAGAACAGCAACAGAACTCCTGTACAGAAATTCATTTGCAGACACATCTCTCACCAGGCCTCACCTAGACAAGTATGCTGCATTTACTCAGATTACATGAACCCACAGTTAAACGTGACTAACAAGTTACCTCTAAGTAACTGCTTTAAAAGCTGTACTACCGCTATGAAAAACACTTCCAATGAACATACTAAAACAGTTTCAACAAACAGACTTACTCAACTATAACTAAGTCAACCATTTTAAAACTGCGTACAACATATTCAACTATGTTCATTGTATTTGTTCAAGAGGTGTCTGGATGAGGAGCTATGAGATGCTTTAGTAGCTTAGTGGTAATAATGGTGATAGGAGGATGGCTAGACTAGATGATCTTTGTAGGTCCTTGCCAACCTTGCCATTCCATGATTCTATATGATCTCGTACCTACACCTCACACTGAAGACAGAAGAATAGTTTCTCAGAGGTACTGTCCAGCATTTCTTCTCAATTTTCATTACATGCCTCATGACACGAGTTAAGCTACTTCAATATAGCAATAATCAGGTTCACAGCCTGATAGTGGAAGTACAAAGCTCTCCAAAATGAAGTCATTCTGATCCGCAGTCAGTCAGAATAAATCACAAACAGGTTGATAAAAGAATGAAATGAATCAAGAAATGCAACTGTGCTGCATCAACGCACACAGGTAAGTGCACCCAGACTACTTCCACCAGGTATCAGACAAACCTAAAAACTGAATGAAAGAAAAAAGAAGAGGGGGGGGAGAAAAAAAAAAAGAAAAAAAAAAGCCTGTCCTCCTCTCCTGCCTCGCTTACTGCCTTCCTATTTGATCAGATAAAAGTATTTCCCCAGCAGTACACTTAAGTCAGCTTTGCAGCAAATGATACATTTCTTTCTGGCCTGCAACCAGAATAACCACCACTATCTTCACTAAGTTTCCGAGTGCTTGAAATGCTTGTTGCTTATCTCTGAAGAGAAGACATGGAGCCCAAGTGGAAGGAAAAAAAACCAAAAAACTAAAACAAGCAACCCCCATTGATATTCATCCCTTTTCCCTGGCCAGATGTTCCAAACTGGTTTTTCCTGTTCCTATTCTTGCCAAGGTCCGCTAAGTTTTGCCCATCACTCTCTTAAAGAGAGATGCCCAAGAATGGCACTACTGAATACCTACACTCCACAGCACCAAACTTAAAAGATAGAGCCCCACCCTCCTCATGCAGCGATGCTCATTTATGGTGAGGAGATGCTCTGCCAGGGCTGGGCACAGAAAGCAGGCTGGCTTCAACCCATGAGCAAACATGAATATTACAGTAAACACTGCGAGATTTTCCTTCCCCCGCCCAGAGAACAGCAACAGATTCAAGTTACATCAACATGACTCATTCTATTGTGTTTCTTTTTTTAATGACATTATTATTCAGGCATACCCCAAATACACCTTCCAACAGAACCTCAGTTGTTTGAAGCACTCCAAGTCCCAAAGCAAACACAAGCACACATGGGTGTGCACACAACCTACATTTACCTGCTTTTTTCAGCATTAACATCTAGACATGCTGTTATCACTTTTTAAATCTCTACAGCCACCTACCACCGCCTGCACTGGGGAAGAAGCTTAAATGAGGTTTTAGGAGAGCAACCAGCTTCACCTCTACTACAGCACGACTGGAAGAAATGCTGCTGGAGGCCCCAGCTCCCTCTACCAAGCCCTCAGCCCCCAGCCCTCCCTCTACCAAGGAGAAAGCACTAAGGAGGGAATGCGATGAGGTTACACAAGGCTTCCTGATTTGTTTGCTGCTGTCCTAGGCTCAAAAAAATCAAATTCAAAGAGCAAGGCTAGCAGTGAGGGCTAACAGCAAGCACTGCTATCTCACAACACACAGGCAGCACACAGCCCTCCTGAGCAACTTGGTGCCACATTCCAATGAAGGGTGGCCTTGGGCTGCCACAGCGAGGGGTCACTCACAGCATCACCCAGCAACCCCTCATCCTCTGCAAGGAGGGGAAGGAAACTGAGCAGCAGAGCAGAGGGATGCTGAGCGAGCAGTGTGCTTCTCTGCTAACCCTACCAGCACGCACTGCTCCTAAGCCTATCACCAATTTGTAAATCACAACAAGCTGAGTGATTCTGCTAGTTCACAGGGCATAAAAAAAATAAAACGAAACTAAAAACTACCCATAACCATACGTGTCAGCGCAGCAAGCTCTTGGTGTGAGATGACAGCAACCCTCAAGCTGCACTCCTGCTCCTGCTGCCAGCAAAGAGCGAACTCGGCCCAAGGTCACTGCGTGAGCTTTCAAAATACAAGTCCCTACCAGGAGAAAAAGGGGGGAGAAGAGGCTAAAGGTTTTAATTAAATTTCTCTAGGGCAACCTAAGAGAAAACAGCTCTAACAAGGAGTGTTTAATCATCACTGTAGCTGAAACTGAGGCACATGACTCCAGAACTTGGGCAAGGCTATTCTTTCAGCTGGTTGTTAATGCAACCGCTCACGGGACTCCATGCAAGAATTTTGGACAAGTTAAGGACCATCAAGACAGACAAAAAGATAAAAACAGGAATAGCATCTCTTCCACACTGAAGCTTATGTCTGTAATACCCAACAAATCCTTGCTCAGCAGTCTCAGCTAAGGTCATAAAAGCCACAGGCTGCAGATGAATCCCTCCATCTTCTTTCAAGGCAAAACATCTGCTTTTTCACAGTAACAGAACTTGTGAAATAAGCAATCTGATGTTTTTCTCACAATGTCTTTAAATACAAGCTTTTAAATCTTTCTGAACTCCCATGCGATGCTCATTTACTCTGACCAGCATTTTTTGAGAAAGGAAGTCAGCTGAGAAGTAGACAAAAATCCTGAAGAAGGAGAATAACTATTAGAAATAACCAAAGTCAAAAAATATTAGACTAGCAATAGAAAAAGGAGAAGCTATCTGACATTAGAAGAGTTGCCCCCTCTTCTTCCCACAGGAACACAGACCTAAGAGATGTGAAACCAGAAGGCACCACAGACTTTCTATTCTCCTGGTAAGTAAAACAATGGAGCTTTTGACTGCAAGAAATCACAGTTCAAACCTATGCAAAAATTATCCTTTACCAGCCTTTTGCAATTACTGTCTTCTCTTAAGGCACATTCAGATATGTGCCTGCAAAAGATTACAGATTACCCACTGGGGCTGAGTGGCAACACCTCCTACACTTTCTCCTGAGGTTTCCTCTGCTGGTCACTATGAGAAGCAGATACTGGATCGCTGCTCTTCAGAAGCAAAATTTCAAGATCCAATCAAACAAAACAATCCCCAAGTGATGGCAAACTGCTGGAAATAATCCCCAAAGCAAACAGGGAATAAGAAAGAACCACAGGTTTCAAAATGGCAGACTAGACAAATGCACTTAAGGAGATCAGAATCGTTTTACACATAGTATCAGTTTGTGGATGCTATGAAATCAAAACTCTCAAGCACAGTTGTTAAGACTTCTCTCACGTTTGTCTCATTTCCCACTTCTGGCATCCACACTCCCAGAATCACAGAATCATAGAACGGCCTGGGTTGAAAAGAACACAATGATCATCCAGTTTCAACCCCCTGCTACGTGCAGGGTCGCCAACCACCAGACCAGGCTGCCCAGAGCCACATCCAGCCTGGCCTTGAATGCCTCCAGGGATGGGGCATCCACAGCCTCCTTGGGCAACCTGTTCCAGTGTGTCACCACCCTCTGTGTGAAAAACTTCCCCCTAATATCTAACCTAAACCTCCCCCATCTCAGTTTAAAACCATTCCCCCTTGTCCTACCACTATCCATCTTCATAAACAGCTGTTCCCAAGCCCCTCTGCAAGAAGGGCTGTTTGTCTGAGAGGACCTCTCAGACCAGCCCATCACATCAGCCCCCATTTCTGCATACAGGGTGCAGCGTGGTGCTAGTTGCTAGTCAGAACAGCACAGAAATAAACAGATCATCATCTGAGAAAGATTAGCTACGTACAGCTGCACCACAAGTAAGTCTGCCAGCCTTTCCAAACAAAGAAATAGCAATTCTCAGGATGCTGCAATACTCTCTGTTCCCCCTCCTTCTGACATTTGCTCTCAGGAAACCCATTTCAAGATAGGGATGCTGGGCAAAGGCTTTCTTCCCTGTAGGATAATAGACAATTTAAAGGTGATACATTATTTAATGACACAAAGTCCCCACTCCATTACCCTATGTAGAACTGTCTGACATAAGGTATTTTTACTTTTACTCACAAGAAATTTCACTTATCCACAACAAAACACACATTCAGGAAGTCGGAAACTTCAGCAAACACAAGGCACCCCTGGCCACCAGACTGATAATATCCTTGAAGTGACTGCATATGAAACCAGTCACCTGGCACACAAGTGTTTCTTTTTGCTGCAGCATCCTGATGATTAAACTAGTCTTTCCAAACCGAATACCTCTAGAGAAGTTGCTTAAAAGAGAAGAATGCTTATCCTATGCCTCAGTGATGCAGGCTGCATGCAGCTCAGCACAGCCTCGCTTCCTTACCCCGCACAGTGTGCAGCACTTCCATGAGCAGGGCTCCCTGCCAGACAGGCACAGAAGGCATGTATGAGAAGGACACAACCCCAACTCTTTGACTCCTTCAGCAAAGCAACAGCACCAGCACAGCTCTATTACTTTCTGACTGGGCAAGAACCAGCCTCATCCAGTGCACAGCCCCGTCATTGAGTGTCAATTAATAAGCACCTGATTTTTAATGTTATTGTGCTTCAGCATTCCTTGAAGGGAGGAAAGTGCTACCAGCCTTGCCTTAATTGCCTGTTCATCCATCATATTCATCACAATGAGCAATTAAGTTGCTAACAATTATGTTTAACACGTTATATTTACATAGACCAGGCAGGCTGGATTTTTCAGAGTCACAGTATCAGGAAGCAGGCAGCTCATTCATTACCACATGCATTTACAATTCAGGTTAAAAAAAAAAGTGTATCTGAGGTGCTGGAAAGCATACAAGGGCTCAAGATCAACAGCACAAAAGGTCCATCTTATCCTAAACAGCAATGGAGCTTGGATGTTTCCAAGTCAGATTCAATAACACAAGTCCAATAAATAAATGTCAGTAACCACAGTACCTGGTCACACCGCCTGAACGGGTGAAACGGGACCAGCACAAAACCTGACTGCAACCTGTGAAGCAAATGAGAACTGGAAAAAAAAAGACAAAAACAGAAGAATGCTGAAGGAACAGAATGAAGAAAGGAGGTACAAACAGCAGATCTAAGTGAAAGCACATAATATGTCACTGGATTGTCCAGGTGTCATAAACAGCCCTTTTTCTTGCACCTGCATTTGTGCATACAGTCTGATCATCAAGTCTGATCCCACACCTGAAAGCTTCTGATAAACCAATTTCAAGCAGAACTCCATCCTGCTTTATTACAATTAGTTACACAAGCTGAATAACCATGAAAGGTACAGAAGCTCCATAAGTCCTGTACAAACTCGAAGCAAGTAAACTGTAAAGGCAGACAAGGACCATCTGCAAAGCAGATACCTAATCGGCATTAAGTGACTGATCTGTAAGGGAACTCCTCTCTGGGATCAGAGGAAGAGCTCACCCCTCCCAGAGGACGGCCCATCAGTGCAGCCACTTAGCATACATTCCTGTTACATATGCTTTTTAGTAATAGGCTTCAAGTAATGGTTATACTCCGTATTTTCAGGTCACACGCTTTCAGCTTTCCTCCTTGTCTATGCAAGGAGGACACGCTAATTTGACTTACTGGGGAATAAACATGAATACAAAGGATTAAGTTACCCAAAACCCTCATACAAACCTGTGATTTAAGGCTCTGACACAGTAATTCTCTGCCTTTTTGTGGAGGAACTCAGCTATGAAGGCATACATCAGTGCAACAGTACTTTAATCTCTATCAGCATTACAAGTAGCGTTCTTAAGTGCAACACTTGACCTTCCCCATTATTGCCAAACAAAACAGCGTGAATTTTTCATGTGCGATCTCTAATGCTTTGAAAATATTTCCATTGGGGAAAACTGCTGAACTAAACACAAGCACAGCAGATAGTCCACATTTCTGAAGCAGGTTAGGAGATAAATCAGCACAAGTCTTCAATCTCACCAATTCCACCTCCTACACAGGCTCCATCAACACATACAAAAAGGGACGATGCCATCACTTGTCCCAAATGCTTCACCACGTCATCTTTGCTGGCAAAACGAGGCGTGCTGTGCGCTCAGCTCTGAGAGCTGCAAGCAGAAGCCAGGTGCTCCTGCACAAACCAGCACTGCCTGTCGTGAGCCACGAACAGACAACAAGGGCTGGATGAAAGATGAGACAGGACAACTCTACTTGTAAAGCAGTGCAGCCTCCTAACAAGCAGTTCTCCAGTTACTCTGCTTGCAAAATATTCCTTAAAGCGCTTCACAGACTGCCTTGCTATTGGTACTGTAACCAGCTAGTAAGGATGGAGAGGATAACTGCTGACATCCAAAGGATGTTAATAACAGGAATGACAAAAGGAGACATCATCAAGTGGAGGTGTTCAAGGCCAGGTTGGATGGGGCCCTGGGCAGCCTGGTCTAGTATTAAATGTGGAGGTTGGTGGCCCTGCCTGTGGTGGGGGGCTGGAGATTCATGATCCCTGAGGTCCCTTCCACCCCTGACCATTCTGTGATCATGACACTGCAGATAAATATGAAGCTATAGATTCAAGGTGGACAAAACAGCAGAAATGAGTCAATGAGATCCTCTGCAGTTCTCCAGCACAATCGTTACCCAGAATTTCTTCTGACCTTCAGAGAGGTGCAGGTAGCAGGACAGAAAGTCAAACTCTCCCACAAATAGCTCTCTGAAAGTCTCACTTCAGGGCACAGGCCATTGCAGATCCTGTTTTAACGACCTAACATCTTGCAGCTTAAGAATTCTTTGAGTACACTGTAGGGAATTTTAGAATACCCTAACTTAGAAGGAAAGACTGTCATTTCCTTTTCACTCACTGGTTGGGTAAGAATAGCTCAAGGAATGTAAATGTTTTTAAATGAAGAAAAACAAAAGCTTTATTGTCAAACCTGCAAGACAAGCCCATTACCCTTAACATCTCCCAGAGCCATTATCCAAGCCAGATAAAAATGCCTAGAAAGGCCTATTACATTTCCACTACGGAGACTGTTTCTAGGAGGATCTTTCAAACTATGTGACCTTACATTCCCCAGCCCACTCCCAAGGGGGTTTGGATACAGAAGCTATCTTTAGCAGGAGACTCCCCCCACCTGCTTAGCCCAGCAGCATGCAGGCCAGCACAGTGAGAGCAGAGAGATGCTTTTTCGCTGCCCCAGCTGCTCTGCCAGCTCCCATTTTCACAGAATGGCTCGTGTGGATTCTGCGCACCGCTTTCCCTTACAGCTTGGAGTTTAATACAATCAACTTCAGCAGGGAAGAAACACTGATTTAACCTCCTTGTAAACTGACAGACGTGCCAAATGAGTCATAATGCAAACTAATCGTAAGGGAGACCGGAGGAAAAAGATGAGGCAAAGGGAAGCAGGCTTCAACCCATTAAAAAAAAAAAATGCAGAACTCAGGAGTGCTGACTCCCAAAACTGTTTCCACTGCTTTGTCCCTCTAAGTCACAACAGCTTGCCCTACACTACTCCCAGGAGCTGTTTATCAGCATACTTTGGTCTCAAAAAACAGAGCTTCAGCACTGCTTCTCTGTGAAACCAAGCAAGGTTCCTAGTAAGGGGACACAAAGCCTCACTGGGGAAAGCAGTGAGGCCCAGGCAGCTGGGGACTGTGCAGGATATGTGCAAGGAGCAGGGCACAGGGCCTGCCTCAGCAGCACAGGTATACTCAGCTCACAGAACTACATACCATCATGCTGGGAGAAGGTGTAGAAGCCTAGGAATGAAGTACCTGTAAGAGATCCTGCACATAATGAAATCAGCTGTTTATTGCCTCTGTCAGACTGCTATTTGTATCAAACTTTATTAACTGATAGTGCTTTTGTCTCCTGGCAGGACAAACGCCTAGCTTGGAGCAGGAAGGGGAGCAGCTCCCCAAGCGCCAGCCTTCCCTGTTTTCCCTTGCTCAGGATCCTTGGTGATCTGGAACTCACCAGGATACCATTTCAAAACTAAGACATTTACACAGATTTGGAGCCCAAAAGCTCAAGCTCCCTGAAGCAACAGCACAGACAGCCAGAGATGTTTTACTTTTACATGGTCAGCACGTAACACGCCGTGCACAGGTGCTGCTGTGCTCAGATGAGCATGGGATGAGATCTGTGACAAAAGTCAACAGAAAACACCTGAACAACTGTGGCATAAGCTGATGTTGTACCAACACAGCACAGGGACAGCAATTCACAGCATGTCTTTCAAATGGGGAGATAAGTAATTTAAGTGAGTATTCTGGGAAGGTGCGGGGAAAGAGGCGCAGCATCATTAGTACAGAACGTAACCCATCACCCAGCTACAGCAGTTTGGCATGAAGCACCACCAAACCCACTTCACAAGCTTCTCTTCAAAATCACATTGGTTTAGTGGTAAGCACCAATTACTGCATTTGGAGGCACGTGTGGAGACACTCTCACACGTCACATGTCAATGTTACACACTATACAGAAGTGCTTACTTAAGGAAAAAAAGTTACTACACGCTTCAGGCCAGAAACCAGCTCCAGGGAGGCAGGCTGCCTCTCAGACGAAGCAGAACAGAGAATTTGGTGCTCTGACATAAGCAGGGTCTGCAAGTGTGCTCCCTGCAGCATTGCCAATGAGTACATCAAGCTGCCAGCATTCTCATTACTTCCATCACCATCATGAGATAAGTTACTCAGTCTTAACAGTGGTCCAGCAAGGGCTGAATTACACATAACTGATTACAGCATGACCACGCCACAGAAAGAATTAGTGAGATTGAGAACAAGGCACGAGGCATTAGCTGCTAACAGGTAACTACAACAAAAGAATTTGCTTTTAACCAGCCCTGCTTTGAAGCACAGCAAATTTTTTCCCTGTAGCCCCACAATTGACAAGTACTGAAGTTTAATCACATCATCGCTATTTTGTTATTTGTTTTAATTATATAAAATATTATTTTCACGTGCATGCATCCTTTAAGAATCCAGATGCCTTATTTGGGAAATAAAGAGGTTTCTTTAACCAGCTTGGTAATAGTGGGCATTCCCACAAAGGGAAGCAGGACCCAGGCCAAGCACCAGCACCGCCTCCTGCCACCCTGACTTCTTGCTGCTCTTGAACTCCAGATAAGTTTAGAAATCTCTGCTGTGGGAGACACACCAAACACTACGCAGTACTGAAGAATTACAATCAGGAGACCTGTAGCTGGTACATAACACAGTCAGATGCAGCACTTTTTCAATATTATAGTGGGGAAAGCAGAACAGCCAGAATATTTTGGCAGAAGCAAGGGGCTCAGAGGCAGCTGGAACACAGCGTGGTGCTCAGAGCCATGTACACATCCTGTCACACCTTGCTTCAGGACACCTGAAGGCATCCAAGGACTGGAACTGCACACCTCTCTCCTCTGCCTCTAGCAATAATTAAATTGCATTTCTCCAGCAATATTTAAAATTCATAAGCCACGCGTTGCATTGCTCTTTCACAACCAAGCGATGGTCAGAGGAAAAAAAAAGAGAGGAAAAGAAAAATAAAGAGTCAGTTCCTGAAAGAATCCCGTAATCATAACAGCTGAACTACGCAGCCTTCTTGGGAAACGCACTCACCAGCCTTTGACAGCCTGTCAAATGCACTTGATGCACTTTCAAGGTCTGTGGAAAGCACGTGGAGTGCTGGAGCACCCAGCACAATGCCATCCCTTGGTGCAGGAGGACCGGCAGCCCGCTGCTCCTGCTGAGCACCAAGACCCATCGCATGGCAACACTGCAGCTCACTGCTTCCCTGGGGTCGTCTCATGTGCAGGAACAGGACTGGGGCAAGCATTACTGCATTTGAAACCCTTAAGATTCAACTGTTTGTCTGTCTTTTCCACTTATACAAGATGCCTAAATGCTGTTGAATATGCAATATGCTGAACACTGTATTACTGTAAAATATCAAAATGCAAAGGGAAAAAAATAAAAACAAAAAAAAAACACTTGAAAATAGATTTCAAAATCCTTAAATTATTCATGTTGCAACAGAAGCAGGCAGAAAGTATCATTACACCCATGGTAGCAGCGTTCCTAATTATTTATGTAACATCGAGAGCCAAAACAAACATATTAGTACATTTTTGACTATGTAAAGTATCAGGCTGAAAAAAAAAATCATGAAACATACTGCTCTGTTCAGTAACACTTGCACACAATGACACTTCCTTTTGTAGAAGGAGAATCTTTGTCCAGCAGTCCAACAATTCTTCATGCACACGGACCCACTCACTGCAGCAGCACTACTGACGTGGGTAGGAATTTGCAGGACTCTACTTGCTAACACAGTTGTCATCAGGGCTTATACTTTATGACAACGCCAAAATAATGGTTTAGGTGTAAGCATGTTCTACCACACCTACCTACAGCAGCTTTAATTCCCCTCTCAACTGTAAGGAGTCCCCCACTAAATCATAAACACAAAGTCATTCTACAACAACAAACCCTGTATTTCACAGTATCATAGAATGGCCTGGGTTGAAAAGGACCACAACAATCATCCAGTTTCAATCCTCCTGCTATGTGTAGGATCACCAACCACCAGACCAGGCTGCCCAGAGCCACAGAGTATTTGCTGCACAAAGTTTTAAATACATGATTCTACTTCAAAAGTCTGCTTTTACACTTGTTTATTTGCTTTCAGCACAATCCCCGGGTCGGCAGATTTCCATCAAATTACTGAATTAATCCCTGTGAGCTGTAACACACGTATACAAGCACCATCCATCATTAAAAAGCCACATAAAGCTAATGGAAAGGTAAGCCTGAATATTAAGAGAGCCTGGAATAAGTCACAAGCATACCTGTAGCACTTAGGCAGTAAGAACAAGCTTTAATTTCTTAATGCAGAAATTAAAAGCAAGCCAACAACTTCCTTGCCTACTAAAATCTAAGCAGCTCACCCACAGTTAACATCCGAGTCTCCTGATTTGACATCTCCTGATAAGTGGTCTTCATATATAAATAATCAGTGCAGTTAATGAAAACTTGTGTCTTGGTGAAAAGACACTGCTCAGTTTCTGGATAAGACGGAGTAAGCCAATCCAGCTCTGAGCTCCCACACGCCGGTTTTCATTTAGTGTTTCAGGGATTTCCTCTGTGTGGTTTTCTCTGCAGAACAGAACTCAACTGCTGCAGAAGCCACACGGGCTATTTACATGCAGAAGAATTTGGGACTCATGCTTACAGTGCTTCACTTTCGCTGTGTTTTGGACACACAGCCTGGATGTCATTTTGAACATAAGCACAGCCCTAAACACCAGGAAAAGAATTATTTAATGACTTGAGCTAATAGACATATGGATAGGGTTGGAATTCGATGATCCCTGAGGTCCCATCCAAGCTTTCTATATCCCAAACCAGCCCTTCTACGAGCTTGTATTGAGCTACGCAGGGATTCCTCACTGGATTTGTCAACATCATTGGGGTCTCCGCACTGACAGCATTAAGCCTTTAAACGCTTTCCTTCTTTCAGAGAGCCTCAACCAAACCAAAACACACCATTCCGAACCGAAAGCTGGAGCGCTCAATTATGCCGGGAGTGAAAGAGGAACCTTACTCAGGGAGTGAAAGAGGAACCGGCAATCGCGCTTCTGAAATCCGCCCGGCTTCGGGGTTCGGTATCAGGCCCGCCCTGTGCCGGCACAGCCCGTCCCGGAGCACGGCAGTACTGAGGCAGCCGAGGGAACCTGGGCCGTCTCGAGGGCCGCTCCGCTCGCTGACAACTGCGGCACCCGGGGACAGCCGGCACACAGCGCCGCTGCACAGCCAGCTCCCCGCCGCGCCGCACGCGTTTGCCGCCCGTAAGCCCTCGGACGAGCAGCAGACAGCGCTCCGCGGGAGGCGCGAAGAGCCGCGCCCCGCCGTCGGGGAGCACGCATCGCAGCGGCGCTCCCCTCGGAAACGCACACCCAACCGACGCGCTGACAGATGCGCCTCTGCAATTCCACCTCCTTCCCGCTGCTGCTTGTTTAATTATTTCTTAATTTGGGATCCAACTCACGCACCCCTCGAATCCGCGGACACCAGAGAACCCCGATCGAGGGTTCCACGCACTTACGTAACGCCCGAGGCTGGCAGCGGCAGGGCTTTTTAGCCCCGTTAAAGCCCAACTGTTCTCGGACGGGACAAACGAGCGCCCGCCGCGGCCCCTTCGCTTCCCGACAGCCGCCCGCTCCCCCCGCAGCGCCTCCCGGCGAGCAGCAGCAGCTCCCGACTCCGCGCCGCGCCCCCTCCCGCGGGGCAGCTCCCCGCTCGCAGCCCCCGGCTCCCAACATGGCCGCGGCGGAGCGGCCGGAGCCCCAACGGGGACGCGCTCCGTCAGGAAAGTTTCTTTCTCTGCCTCCCCGTCCCGCTCCGGCGGCCTGAACGCGAGCGGAAAGCCGCCCGTTTCGCGCTGCCCTCACCGCGCTACTCGCCCGGCGCTCCGCACTCCGGCAGCCGCCCCGACCCCGCCGCGCTCTCCCCGCTCGGCCGCGGTCATGCACCCGCCGGGGCCGGGCTCCGGGACACCGCCCGCGTGGGGCGGGGCCGCCGCCATCTTGGGCGGAGCCAGGCGGGCGGGAAGCGCTGAGGGACGACGGGGCGCTGGCGGCGCGCGGAGGGGTATTCTCGGTGCTCGAAACATCGCCTCGATTTGGGGATTTGTTCTAAAACGCCTTTCCATTCTTTGCACGCCATCCAAAGTCAGCTGTCTGTCGCTTCAAACACCGGTTTCTTGAAGCGAAGGAAAAGGACTGTCATGTTCTTTTTTTAAATCAATCTCTGTGTAAACGTTTTGTAGCACACAGAAGGCAGTCGCTGACTTGTTTGAGTTTGAATAGCTGCCAGTCAGCTTGGAGAAACGCGCCCCGGCCTGATAGTACAAACTGTACCAGAAACGCCGCAGAACTCATAAATACAGAGAGGCAGTAGCACAACTCCAACACTTGGGCATTAATCTGGCCCTGTGTAGAGGAAAGACTCAGGGCCTGCTGTGACATCGCTCCAGTGCAATGCCCGTGCTTTGAAAACCAGCCTAAAGGTCTGCTTGAGGAAAGTCTCACAGGAAACACTGTGGGTTTTGCTTTCCCCACTTCACACTGCAGCCAATTGTTGGGCAACAAGGCAGGATGACAGTTTTTCCCCATTTTCTAAAGGGAAAAAAAAAATGGTTAGAAAGTGGGGCTTTCCTGTGGTAGCAACAAACCATTGAAATTTCCTAATTTCAACTGAATTTGTAAAACTGGGACTTTTCACTGCTATTACTTCCTCACCGCCATTTGGAATTTGTTCATTTTGATATAGTCAAAAAAATAGAAGGGAAAATAAGAATTTTTAAAAAGTCACATAATGCCCCAAACAGATTTGCCTATTCTTGGATCTTAGGAGCGTAAGGAGTCCTGTTTGGCACCCGTTAACTTCACCTTGTCCCCAGCAGTGACTGCTAGTGGAGACTGAGGAAAAACACGTAAAAATAGAGCAATTTCCTATTTATCTCATGAACTGAGCTTCTAAGAGGTCTTTTTTTTTTTTTTTTTTTTTTTTTTTGAGGTGTGGACCTCAGTGTTAAAGAGGCTGCTGTTAATGCACTCCTCTAAGAGACACCAACTGATAATATTTCACACAGGATCACAGGGGTTGGAAGGGACCTCTGGAGCTCATCTAGTCCAACCTCCTGCTAAAGCAGGTTCCCTACAGCAGGTCACACAGGGAGGCACCCAGGTTGGTTCTTAGTATCTCTAGAGGAGACTCCATAATTTCTTTGGGCTCTCTCACCCTCATGTTTATCTAATTTATTTAATTCCTTTTTTTACCACACTGCTTGCTAACCTTTGATCAGTACTTCATGGCAAACTCACCACGGCCAATTAATGGGCTGACCAGAGCCAGGGATGAACCACGGAAACCTGTGTTAATCAGTGCTGAACACCTTGATCCTCTGAGGATTCAGGTCAGCAAGCATTCTAACTCAGTCAGGTCAAGGTGGGATTAGAATTGTACTCTTGCCATTAAAGAAAAAAAAAAGTTCATTATAAAATAACCACAGGAAATACCTGAGTGATAAATAAGGATCCTCACACTATTTTAATGGAGCTGTATTTAACATAAAGTTGATAAACAGTGGTTATTTTTTGCATGTAACATTAGTGAGAAGAGGCATTTAAAAGAAAATCTGATCTACTTGGAAACAATTCTTCTTATACATTCCATCTTTTAAATAAAAGCATGTACATGAATGTATGGGCTTTCTTTTTTCCTGTGAAAAGACACAACATTCATCTCTTTTGTATGATAAAAAGACCAGTAAAACAGGACCATCTGCAATTTTCGATAATTGTAAAATAATTTCTGTGAGGTCACATTAATAACATGGATTTTTCTGCATTATAAATCTTCAAGTTCTTTTTCCAAAGCTCTGAGAGTTACATAAGCTACCATTGCTTTGAGAAGACCTTGTGCCAATGTATTACTGTGAGAGCCACTATCTTTATGTGTACAACAGAAACTAAACTTCAGGAATCAAATTCAAGACCTCAGACTGATTCCCAATTTCCCTCAGTTAAAACTGCTTAAACATGTTTACACATTTAGACCCTAGTCATGGACTACAGCTCAGAAGGCATTTGTAATTTTTGTCTCAGGTTTATGGTTGAGTTACTGCCATTTATAAACATTACAAGACTTTAACACCTTAGCCTACCCTAAAAGCCAAAAATCGCAAACTGATCTGTTATTTCTCAGCTGAGATCAAGATACACTCAATGCAGGATTCTTCCTTCTTCTCCTGTTGTACTTACCACACAGATGAGACACAGCAAACACTACTTGGCACCAAATCTTAACAAATAACACGAAGGCTCGAGCCATGTTCGTCTTCTGATGTATTGTCTTTCTGGCACTGTTAACAGGAAAGGATCACTGTTTTTGAAAGAATAGTTTCTCACCATTGCTAACCATCTGTATATTCAAAATCTCTTTAGAACCTGAGGACAACTTCCTATCAGCCAAGGGAAAATCCACCATCTGTGCTGCATTTTCGTATGCTGAACAGTCCATCATAACCAAGAGAACGCCCTCACGTTGAAGGTACGAAAAAATCTGGCAGAGAAGTAGCAATAACAAGCAAGGCCTTTCTCTAAAAATAATATTTATAATAGAAAATAATGTAAACACAGAACAACCTTTCATTCATTTAGTGTTCATCCCATCTCTTCCGAACAGCGTTCTTTTTCCTCAGTTTACATAGCCAAAGTGCTAGCCAACAGCCTGAGAAGGAAGGGCTCAGGAGCTGAATCAGAAATAACTCTTTGTTTCCTAAGGATCAGCATGTCTCACTGTGACTCTTCAAAAATTCACGTTATTCCTGGTGTCCACTTTCATTAGCTAACCCATAATGACTGATTCTAAACTTGCTCTGTTGAAATCAGAATATGATTCTTCATCCCTTCCAAGAAATTAATCTGGTAAGATAGATTTCTTAAGCAGAAAGCTTCACTGGTCCTGAGTTTTGTACTTTCTGGCTTTCCAAGTCTCCCATAAAAGCGGTGTTTTTACAGTTCAATGTGTATTGTTTTACTAAAAGCTTAAACTATATGATTTGTAAATATACAAATCATATAAATTTGTCAGGAGTCTGGCATTATGAAGCATTCTGCTTCAGCAGTGTTTCATTTGGACAGAAATGGGCAATAACTCAATTAAAAAAGTGTAGATGGCCTGTAGGATGCTTTTATATCTCCTGACATTAGAAGACAACAAACAGATGTATTTGCTGTATTTGAACTTTTGGGGGTTTTGAGCAATGATAGCAATGTCTGACTGTGGGTTGGCAGGAAAGGATTTTCAGACCTTTATCCCTCCAGCAACGATTTGCAATAATGTTTTCCAGCAGACTGAGATCCAGATCTCAGAAGCACATAAACACCCAACTCCCAGTCTCAGAACAGGACACAAGAGCTCCATGCTCTCCTTTCAGAAGTGGCGAATCCAACCACCAGCCCTGTACGGTCATCTCCCTCTTTCCAAATGAGCTGCAAATCCTGTGCTGCATTGTGGAGTAACACCAGTACAAAAAGCTATCATGCTTTTTGAGAAGCCTATTTACATTGCCCACAGCTTCATACTAGCTGTCTCCTGGCAGATATGGCATCCTCTGGCATAGTGAGGGCTTGAAAGGGCTCCAAGCTAGGAGGGAAACTGATGGGGATCTTTGCTGCTGAAATGCCCCTGAAGGAGTGTAGCCACAGCTATACGCTGTGCTCTTAGGTCCTCAGTAGTAGTATGCCTTATATCCAGATCCTGCATGACGTGCTAATGAGATAAACAGTGTACTACTGAGCCTGGGACAGCTCTGAGCCCACCCAGAGACACAGCTCCAGGCACCTTCACAGACAGGGTCTGCAAAGATTAGCAGCAGCTGTTATGCAGCAGATATTTGCATTGTGGTTTCAGATATATGGGGTGAATTGCTGCTCTGCCGTGCTCTAGTTGCTCGTGTCCTTCACCTGCACTACACAAAAAGCTGTATTATTTGCATGCAGGCAGACCTCACAAAACTTTCACAGCTACGGTTCAGATCTCTAATTTCTGAAAATTGCAGCCATTATTAAACCCCTTACACACTGCCACATGAGCTCAGCTCCCCTAAAGGGGCTTTTGCGTATTTGTTTCTTTGAAGCTGGAGTGAAAATAACTGAGGAGGCTGATTGAGGCTGGGAATCTCGCAGACTTGTGCAGAGTGAAAATATCAGCTCACCTTTACTGCAGCTGTTTTGGTTAGGAGGGACACTGGACCTCTAAACCAGAATGCCATACATGAGCACTTCGAAGGAACGAGGTCCTTGTGACACTGGAGAAGCCTGACAGTGACAGCTCAACTGTTCTTCCCTCCCCCTCATTTAATTTTATGCTTATTTAAGCATGGCAATCTAAATAGCCACGGATGCCCTAAACCCCAGTGTTCTGCTCTGCCTGGGGTAACTAAAGAAGGTGTGAAATTACAAAATCTAAGCTTTCACGCTTCAGCCTTAACTGATTACATGCAGTAATAAGTCAAGAAACAGCATATAAATACACTCTGGTAAAACTAAACACGTGCTCTGAATTTTTAACAGTTTGGAGGAGTTTGTTTTGTTTTGTTTCTTAAACTACGAACTCAATGAAGTCCAAACAATCCCCCCACCCTGGCCCCAACATTTTGGCTTTGATTCCCCAGAGTACTGTGATGCTAATTTAATACAAGGACAACTCAATTAGAGCAAAAGTAAAGAAAATGTAAAGTCTGAACAGCCTGAATAGGAAAGAGTTGTGCTCAGCATAGGACACACAGGGTAAAATCATGCTTAGCTCTGCCTGCAGTACACAGACAGCTGCTCCTAGACCTTATAGCACATTACACATGAGCAGCTACCATTTACAAGTTGCTTTCTGCTGCCAACTTGCAAAAGAAAGGTCTCAACCACGTATTATTTCACAATTTAAAGTTTCACAACTGACAGTCAGCCACATTTAAAAAAATCTGCACTTAGAGCAAGATTCACAAAAGCTGAAAAAAGGTGAAAATGCTTGGGAAAGGACAGGTGTAAATTTTAGGAACACACAACTGCCATCAGAAAATGGAATTCTGAGAACATTCAGCATAATGCTTTTTTGTAGTTCAGGTCTTAACCTGGCACGACAACAATATGAAAACAAAATCCTCACTATTTTGGCACAGATTGCTCATAATCATCTAATTGGCTCCTGTGGCACCAGAGAGGATCATAACAAGATGCAAATATTTACATGCAAAGTTCTGAATGTCTGAGAGAAGTGGGTGCAGTCCGGTGGATGTAAATCTCAATTGTGATGAGATTTTAGCATTTTTCCCTGAAATCTTTTGTTTTTTACTCAGGTTAAGCTGGAACTTAACTCAACTGCAAACTCGAGATCATCGGTCAAGTGATATCTGATGTCAATTTGTTTGTTCAGAACTTTCGACTGCATAGTTTTTACATGTTGCAGATAAGATGCAATCTGTTACAAGAACAGTACAATTACATTTTACAATCTTAAACCTGCAAGTCTAAGTGGAAAGAGCCTCTGGAACACTCCAGTAAGCTACTTTGAAAAGAAAGATGAAAACAAAATTCAGTGCTTAACCGAGAGAAAACAAGACCTTAATGGTCAAATAGATGCGCAAGGCGTCACGTAAAGCTAGAGGAGTACACCAGCAGCTAGACTGCTATTTTACACGAGCTAAATTAATTACACGTTATTTAATTAGGCACGGAAATTATTTTCAGGCATGTAATTAGCAGCTAGCAACATGCTAGTTTTCTTCTGATATGAATGGCTAGTAGATTAACACCACTGTAAGAAGATATTTTGTCAGATCTAACAAAAAAAGCAGAAGTAAGAGGATGTTTTTGTAGGATGCCAAATTACAAACTATCAGAACTGACAAGCAGAGCTTCTCCTAAGGCACCAATTGACAGGAAGAAAAAAAAAGGGACAGCACTAGTGAAAGCACGCATACTACAGCTACCTTGTTCGACAGGTGTTCAACGCTCCCACTCACAGCTCAGTTTCAAAGGGCCAAATTTGGAACGACCATCCAGAAAAGAAAACTGTTCCTTGAAGGATACAAATGAGATATCGGCCGCTTATTCAGGCAGTCTCCCATCACTTGCATTTCAAACTATTTTACTTTCTGAAGTCACAACTCTCTTGCGATGAAATCATAACTTGAATTCCGTTACTCCATATCTTGTTTACTAATTCACTGATAAGCTCCTCTCACCACGCTTACCATTCAGTGCATCACACAGTCTCTTTTCTACATTACAACAAATCAGCCCTTCCACTGCTTCCTTTGTAAGTGCCCTGTCAAGATTTGTTCCACTTCAACACCAAAGCAAAGCACTGGCCTTGTGGCTTGGAAGCAAGATATCACTGTAGCAACTCAATGTACTTGTTATACTGCATGTTTTTTCTTCTTTTCCTCCTCCTCCATAGATGTTGAGTTACTGTACCAAGTTCCTGCCAAAAGTTAACTTTACAGGAGAGCGATTCCTTTTGAAAGGAAAGACAGGGCTGCCTCTATTGTCCTGACTCAGCACGCTGGGAACAAAATGAGGACCAACTGCAGAAAGAGACATTTGTAATGCTTTCTCCAGAACATAAACAGAGTGAATGTGCAGCTGGCCCGGTAGTAGCAACAGAGCTTAAGCCTTTGCTCTTAATTTGGCAGAAAGAGCTGTGGTGCCTGCAATGGGAGAGAGGATTTTCTTTTTGCCACACCCCTTTGCCCAATTCAAGAACACCAATGCTAAGATACAGCAGCTGAGTTGAGGACAGAACCAATCAAAATTTTACTTTCAGAAAATATCCAGAGGACTCTTGATGCAGTATATGCAGACTTTTATATGTTCATCTCAACCGTGACCGTTACACTTCTAATACAGAAAGCAAGACCATGAGCTGAACAAATTCAAAGAGAAATGTTTTACTGAGGCATAGGAAAATACAGAATTAACTAAGATCTACATCACAAACCAACTTCAAACATATGTAACAAAACCACTGAATGAAGGACTTAACATTGGGTTCCTGAGACTTCCACCACGCTTGCAGATTCTGTGGTTAAAAAAGCCACCAATCTTCTCAGAAACGTGCTGTGTAGCATTGTACACCAAAATACAGGATGCTGTTATACAACCAAGCATCTGGAGAGATTAATTCTGATGAAAAAAATCTCTAGGATAAAAGCTATTTAATAGAATGAGGATGATGGCAGAGGAGACTGCTGGATTTGTGCAACTAAATCAAGCTAGATGTTAGGAAGTATTATTTTGCTAAAAAACAAGTCAAGCAAGTATTTTGCACTTAAAGTTTGATCTTAAGAGATGCTGAGTACAAAGCTCCCTGTAATTCCCCACCAAAAAAACAGAGCAGTACATTTGCAGAGAGGGAGGACTAAAATGACCCAGCACCATCCAAGAATGCATCTCTTAAGAGTATTAAAGAGAAAGAATTCAGTGAAGTTACATTGGAGGGTGCCCTAAGAGATACAGTGAATGTGAATAAAGGGGCTCTCAGACCCACATGGCAGTGACAGCTGTGGCCGGTAACAGAGAGAGCAGGAGGAAGACAATGCCAAGCTCAGAGCACAGCGAAAGTGCTTGGCTGAGTTAGAAAATAATAACTATGTAAGAGTTCTCTTCATCTGCTGGAAAGCCATTCTCCTACTACTCAGAGTCACTTCAGGTTGGATATTAGGAAAAACTTCTTTACAGAAAGGTTGTTAAGCACTGCAATAGGCTCCCCAGGGAGGTGGTTGAGTCGCCATCCCTGGATGCGCTTCAAATCTGTCTGGATGTGGTGCTCAGGGACAAGATTTAGCAGAGGGCTGATAGTTAGGGTAGTATGGTCAAGCTGTGGTTGGACTTGATGATCTTTAAGGTCTTTTCCAACCTGGAGCTTTTCTAGGATTCTAAAGCTCAACTTCAACATTTAGTTAAATAATTTCTCTACTACAGGTCTAATTTTATCATTTTGAAATGCTACATAAACACTAGGTAATTAAGGAAGCTGAAGCTTTTCCTGACAGTTTTCTCACATCCAAATATATGCAGTCATTCTTTTAGCTATGAGGCATCATAGCACAAAAAGTTTGCACTTTGCCCTAAACAGAATTGCTTAATTGATACACAGTGTATTTGCTGAAATGACTTTACTGCTTTGGAGTACAAAGGTTTTTTTGGGAGTTGGTTTTGGATTTTTGTCACTAAGGTATAAAGCCTTACAAGTATCCATTAGCACAGAATTTGTCCGAGAAGAACTCTACCACACTACTGTTATTACAAGAAAAGAGACAAGGAAAGTAATCTCAGACAAGGACAGATGACTTGGCAGACGTGTGAAGCAGAGATATCAGCCTAGTATTCCAAGAACAGATTTCACTACTGCCAGCAAGCTGACAGCTACAGTTCATGCACATCCGCTACTTCCCATGAACAGCAGTTTGTACAGTTTGCAGAAGTGTGAAGGCAGACACTTCACAATTCTATCAAGTCATTAAAGAGAGAATAAAAAAGCAGCAATCCAAACTTCATGCTAAGAAAACTTTAATATGTTTTTTTCCAAGTTCTAATATATAAATACAACGGTAATAATGTATTCCTCTTTTGTAAGCTTGGGTGAAATATATTGAAGTCCACTTTCCGTATGTTATATAAATAATCATCTAAAGCAACCTAGAAAAGAAAAGAAAAAAAGGCTTAGTCCGTGTGGTGCACGCAGCTAATTGGGCATTAAATTGAAAGTGATACATGCAACCAGATTAGGAATTCAAGAAGGCTTGACAGTATGTCTGTTCCAGCATGTGTAGTGTAGCCATCACATTCAAAGAAAACACAAAAAACAACTTTTGAGAAGACGAGCATTATCTTTCACTAGACAAGATTTTGGCCCCTTACTTTAGAAAGATTGTCTAAGAGTACAGACAGTACTGGAGAAATTCTGTAGTTAAAAGAGTGAAAGTTTTGCTCAAATTACGAGGTTCCACAATAGTATCTAAATAAAGTCTTGAATAAGTTTCAGGTATCACGCTTTCCTATGAATGTATAAAGTATTAGTTAACAATTTTAATTAATTAGTTTAAGCTTCATTTGAGCCTCTACTTTTCACAAACGTATCAGCACAAAAGCAAGGTCATCATTTCAACACTGCATGATATCACACCCACCGTAAGGTAAAAAGCAGGATATGCCTTCACAGGAACTTTCTTACTGAAAGATCTAGCCTGAAAGTAAATGGGATAAGATGGAAAGGAAGTTAAAAAAAAAGTACTTATCAGA
Organism: Lagopus leucura; assembly: GCF_019238085.1. NCBI lineage: Eukaryota > Metazoa > Chordata > Aves > Galliformes > Phasianidae > Lagopus > Lagopus leucura. Next base: position 68,769,971 of record NW_024962263.1, on the reverse strand, counting down.
AGAGTTTAATGTTTCAGACTAAATATAAAGTACTATATATAATGCTTAGAGCCAACAAAATGTGCTGTTCTCTGACATACTGAAACTACTATGGGTAAACCAGCACCATCCCTCAATGTACACAGAGTAATTATGCAAAAAGTGTACTACATTGGGAGATCCCTCCTAGAATTCTTTAACCTTCTGACAACCTTACAGCTTGCATAATAATATAACAATGTAAATTAGCATCACTCAGTTCCTGCAAAGTTCCAAGTTGCATTTGTTTTAATAAATATGGCATCATCTTTATTAATATGGCACTATATCAAATAGTTCTTTGCATCCCAAGAGACAGAACCGATGGACCAGAAATGCATTTCTCTGAGTGGATCTTTTTGGGCCAGTCTTACCATCAGTTCCAGAAGTCCAATTATGCTCTATGTTCATGAGACTCTGCAAGTATCTCAGAGCCTCAGGCCCTCAGTGTCTATGTGTAAACACTGCACACTAAATCACGGCTGAATCAACTCCACAGTTTAAATGCAAGTCAGCTACAGCAAATCTTCCTGTAGGGCTTAATTATAAATATAGAATCCCTCCTTGTTTCATCTCTTCTTACATGCTAAAACAAAAAGCAAACAAAAATACTCTTCACAAATACTGGTGAGTATTTATGAGTCTCTGTTAGTTTTCCATGGCTCCTCCCAGATAACTGAGAAAACATGGCTAAAACTTTAGGAGGGAGAAATACTGAATCTTTTCAGATGGCAAATTATTTTAAAAATCTAAGATGAAATTAACGTGCATACATGTAAAAGGAAACTTACCTTCTCTGATCTAGCTTACTATTGCTATTTGTAAGAGCAAAGGAAAAAAGTAATCTTGCTTGATTGTCTTAACTCAGAATGGGTCTGCATGACTGCCATTTAGAAAGCACCTTATCTTCCCTGGCAAATGTACCATAATCAAGATAAAGGCAAAAGGCCAAAAGGAGTCCTCTTGGGAAAATGCAGGAGATAGTACTGAAGACAAAGACGGGGAACAAGTAAAGACTGCTGCCACATTTCAAAGGGCTGTGTGGGACTGACACAGCACCTTCATCATATGCTTTTATTCTGATAAAACACAACGTTCCTAAAGAAAACCACAACCTTCATTGTCTTCCTTTGCCCTCTGCTGGTCAGCGGTATCAACAGCATCAAAAAGAGCTGACCATGCTTCAGAAACTTCTCTCACAAGATTAAGTGCCACTTTACTACAATATATTTCACATAATATCCCTGAGATTTATTTAGCGTTTTCAGATTGTTCCTTCTGACTGTGAAATAGGCATAACAACTGTTATCCTTATCCTCCAAAGCACGTGTGGCTCATGTAAGTTCTGTGACTGTTAAAACCTCTGCAGGTTTAAACTTCACCACTCCCTGTAACTCCAAGTCAGAGGGAGAGTGGCTGATAACATGCTTAAGCAGAACAAAATGGCAATTTTATACAGGAGAAGTGGTGCATTTAAAGGCACTAAGCCACTACATCTACCTGAAGTCTTGAGATTTCCTCCATTAGGGAAAAAGTATCTGTATCTTACACAGAGACTCTCTGATGATTAAGGAGGCTAATACCCTATTATTACTGCCTCTTACTGCCAATTTCAAGCGGTTCGAACACTTCAGAAACTCTCCATTGCCCGTTATTCTTCACGGATGATGATGGAGTTTGGTAGTGTGTATTAAGAGATTTTTTTAAATTAAGATTATTGAATAATATGCTAGCGTTGCTCTAACTTGGCTTCCTTCTGTTCATGTTTTCTGCACAGCCTCCAATGATGTAATCACATCCACAGAGCCCTCCCTGCATAACATGGGCAGGACTCTAGGAATGGGGTAGGAAAGAAAAGGAGTGAGGTTCTGACTGCTCAAATCAGCAGCAGTTTGACATGGAGGGATGGGGGACCATCACAGTGAGAATGGTCACACAGTCACATTATTTGAAAAGCTCTGAAGAGATGAATTTTCTCTTTGCTTTTTTCCCCAAAGTTTTTGTGCAATACCAGCAACAAAATTTTAAACAGCTGCACAGTAAATGCACACTGCTCATTTTTTCTACACCTGCTGTCACGGATTTTTGTAGTTTTTGTCACATTTTTGTAATGACAACTGCAACCCAACAGGTTTCAGGCCCTGTACACTGCAGGTGGTACAGTAGGGAAAAAAGAAGAAAAAAAAAAAAGAAAAAAGAGGTTTCTGCTTGAACACTGATGTGGGCAGTTTTGACCTTCCATTTTCTTCACCTCTTTTTCAAACTTTTCAATTAACAGCTTCCTTGGGAACAGGACAACAAAAGCTGAGACATCAGGTGAAACAGCATGAAGACAAATACATCTAATACAGGTTATAAATAGTCTGTATTAAAAATAAAGCCTGAAGCTACATATTTTTGACCCCTAAAAATTAATCAGCTAACCAACAACACACAGAACGAACCAGGGATACCTTATTTTACCTTCAGAAAAATGAAAATTAAGAAGGGCTCTCCTGCCTATATTGCAGAAGATACTTTGTGATTGGCCAACATTGTAATTGAGGATTATATTCGTGATGCAAATGCAGAGATTTCAACATTTCCTTACTTTGGAGCAGTATCTTTTCAGACTCCCTGTGTTTGATGCGATACTTGAAGTACATGTGTACACGTACTGCTGACAAAGAAAACTCTTTGCAGTGCTTCCTGCAAGTTTTATTTTCCAGATAAAGGCAGACTAACAGTGCACTGCTGATGAAGCATTCTTTTGCTTTTTGCATCAGGTTCTGAGTGCAGCTAAAGTAACAGCAATTATTATAAATTAAAAAAAAAAAAAAGACTATGCAGGTCTTCAGAATTCATTATCTACTGCTGCAAGCAAGAAGCACCCTTCCTAATGCACTTGGCTGTGAGCCCAAAAAGAAATAAACAGAATACACATTTCCCAACACAGTTCTGAGCACGTCTGGTCACACTGAGAAATGAAACCCCCTCTCCCAAACACTAACCCAGCAGTCAGAGCCAAAATGTCACAGCTCTCCTGCTGTGCTGTGAGGTACCATATGTGCAAGTCCTTCCTATGGTGCTGATACCATTCTGGCTCGTTCTTGAACTTACAATTGTCTGCTCAAAGTTTCTCTCCCAGTAATAAGGCTGTTAGGCAGTACTTAAATACATGCAACTGCACCTGGCTGTGAGAAAACTGCCTCCTGTACCTACAGATAAATATAATACCCTTACAGAAGTAGCTGTAAAATACTTAAAGGTTTGAAACTTCTCTCAAAGGTTAAAATAGGTTTAAATTAGGTTAAAATATCTGAAGACTTCTAACAATACATTCACAGTGCTTTGCAAAGGACAGCATCAACTATGTTTTTCAAAAGAAAGAAAAGGGGGAAGGAATCTCACGTGTTCTAGGTGAATATGGGCCTGGCTGGCAATGTCATAGATTACATCTCTCACATTTTTCTCTTGCTTGCATCTTATGAAATCCTCTTGTGAAACTCCATGCTAGACACAGGAAGGAAAAGCAAGTAGTAAAAAAAAAAAAAAAACTCTCAACAAATATCACGTTTCCATTTTAGCTTCACAAAAGATAGGAAAATTCAAAAGCCTGTCCCAGCAACCAAACTACTGACCTAAGCCTGAAAAAGCCCAAGTGTGTTCTGCTGCTGCCCCTCCCTGCAACTCCTCTAATTTTTTTTTGTCAATTACTTGGAAAACAATTCAAGAGAATAAAAGAACATTTTAAACTGGCTTTCTCTGCATGGACTTGTTCCCAAAAGACACTGCGGTCAGACAGACAACCGTGTTAAGCTTTAAAGTTTTGGGAAGTTACATCAACTTAAACATACTCCAGAAAACCATAGGAAGTGCAACAAAGCCAGCAACAGTTAACACAGAAGCCATGTTTACTTTGGGATTGGCAATGCCAGATCTGCAAAATAAAAACATTTTAAAAAGCATTCTCTGACTGCAGTACCCAGGAAGATAAAATACAGTACATTCAGAACTGCACCAGTTTCCTGTTCTCAACAACGTTCAGACGTGAAAACTGTATAAAGTAGGCAAGTGAGCCTCCCAGAAGTACAGATTCAAGTACAACTGCAATACTTGCCTGCAGCTGAAATGCTGACACAGAAGGGACACAAGCTGTTAGCCTGTCCCCTGATCTTTGACTACACAGTTTCACTGTACAACACCTTCCACAGCAGGGATGACTGAATTTTCAGCCTACAGACTTCTTCCTGCAGTCCCAGAAACCTGACCTACATTAGTGACTGTGCCTTTTGCAGACTACTTAAGTGACTAAACTTCAAATCAAAACTTTCAACTGTACTGAAATTACATACAGTAAAGACTAGAAGTGCCTTAAGCATCACCATAATGACATAAACTTCGCTCAAGCATAAGAATGGCATTAACATTTAAAAATACAGAGTGGAGATAAAGGAGTAACTGCTGCCATGGCTACAAATGGCTCCAAAACATTAATGAAAAAATACAAGCTTTAATTCCAGTTTACCCAAATTGCAAGAGTTACTAGGTTCCAAACTAGGTGTACAGTTCAAACTGGAAAACCATATGCCACCTCATACAGCAATATATGGAAGGTATGGTTATAGCTATCAATCGTGTAAGGCCAAAAAAAGAAAGGAACACCAGAACATTTATAAAAAGGTAATGTAAAGAGAAACTTGAGAAGATTGTCAGAAGTCCCCAATCTGCATGAGTATTTCTACATTTTAAAAGAAAAGTTCCTGAAAGATGAAATATTACCAGATTTAACAAAAGATTAGAAAATGGGGAAACAAACAAAAAAAAACCAACAACATTCTGATGCTTCCTGAAGCTCATTCCTCTCACTTTATATCTACAAAACCATTGCGCTGCAGCAGAAACCACAGCACAAAGGGAAAAAAAAAAAAGCCTGCTGTTTTTTGTTGCTAATAAATTACAAACTCCTATCTAGTGTTGAGAGATACAGTTAGATACCACATTGTTCAGTTCTAGGTAACTTGTTTCTCTTACCAACATACAAATGTCCATGGGCAGAAAGACCTTTCGTCTCATACAGTGATATGGAGTAGCTCTCAAACAGGTAACGATGCCTTGTGCTTTCCCAATGTGACTGGCTGCGTGGTCAGCATGGATGTCCTTCACACCTGAAATGGCAGAAACAGCATTTCTTACTGTCAGACCTCTTGAGGAGTCTTTTTCAGTCATTTTTAAGGAAAGCTTATAAGTGCACTGATGCATTACAGATGCTTATGTTCATAACCTGCCTTGAGACCTCACCTCAGAGGTGCAAAGCAGTAGGGAATGCACTGATTCCTGTCCAGATGCTGTCCATTGCTACACAGAGCCATTTACACTGGCATACCTTCTTTCAGGATAGCAACATTCCAAGAACAGTTTGCCCTGCCAGAGAAATCATTCAAGTGTGAGATTCCTGACCAGCATTAATGCTTACAGCGCGGTTTCACCCATTAGCTGCAGCTGATTCAGCAGTGTCCCAAAGCTAAGGAGAATGGCCATATGCTTCCCCCATATGTCTGCCACCTCCCTCGTGCTGCCAGGGGTAATGAGATAGCAGCATGGTAAACCAGTACAGCTAACTTTGGTTCCTGCCTGGCTACTAAATGAGACAAGAGGATGGTGACTGGGGTAAAGCAGCAGCATCCTTCTTCATGGCAAGACCATATAATATTGGCTTACACTGATCACAGGGCTGAACCAGGATAAAATGAAAATTTAAAGGAAAATAAGGAAAACTGAAATTCACAAGAGTTCTAACAGAAGCAACATTCCACAAAGACAGAAATGAGGATACCAGATCAGTGAGCCTACCTGACAGATGGAAAGGATACCAGATATAGCAGATTCATTGCCTGAGCCTTGCCTGAGTTTCAACCCTTTGGAAATAGTGTGTACAGGCAGACTATGTGGAGTTACTATGGCAATAGTGGTAGAAAGCAGACTTTGGAAGATAAGTTTACAAGTCAAAATGAGCCTGAGAAGTAACCCAAAATCAGTAGAACAAAGCAGCACTACTACAAGAAATATACACACCACCTGGAGATGGCAGGAGTAAAGAAGCTAAAAAAGCACAAGAAATTGTGTTAAATTGTCACACTCAAGAAAAGTTAAACATGATAGGAAGCCACAGAAAATGTGGAGTCTCCGCTTCAGATTTCAAGAACAGGATCATCTGACTTTCAACAGAAGTGAGCTAAACATCCTTCAGTACTAAAGACATTTCTCAGCATGGAAGACGATATTTTTCACAGTTCTACATTTCTACAATCAAAAGCTCAAAGACATTTGCAAGATTTCACTGAATCCCTACTGAGAAAGCAAATATCAGATGTTAAGATGTGGGTTCTTCATTTCCTCCTGAAAAGAATGTGCTCTTTCTACTACTCTTTTTTCCGTTCTTTCAACTTCAGCTTTGACATCCCATCAGATGACTCTGATGTTGCGACTACAACATTCATGCTAAATATTATGCTACTAATAAATAAACACCAGCTTTCTCACATCTGAGCTCACACAGGCAACAGTGCCATGATGCAGTGCACAATCTCAAAGAAAATCGTCCTCTTCTTCACCTCAAGCGAACAGTTCTTTTCCAATCTGTGGGTATTCTACTACACAACATTAGCTTTAAACCACAAGGATCATATTGTCTTCGTTGCCTTTTTTCTAGCTATTCATTTATTGATAGTGAATCTGCTTTTAGGAAGGAGAGAGGATTCAAGCCCAAGTTAGCATCCAAGGGAAGCTTATAGGTTTGGAACTGGAACTGTTTCAGAATAGCCAGTGTATATCACTGCAGTAGAGAACAATAGCCGCTGATTAACTACAGTGCTCTGTGTTCTACCAAGTGGAACAAACAGAAAACACAGTAAAGAGCTGAATTTACCACACCCCATAGTAGGGGCAAGAACAGAACAGTAGAAAACTACTGTGAACTTTCCACTGAGTTATCTTCTAAGGAGAGTATGTAGTTTTAAGAGCTGCAGTAAGATTCCAGGTTTATGGTTGAGCATCCAGAAAAAAACTCATGTGAGAATTTCTACCAAAATGAAAATTGGGTGGAAAAAGTGTTGGTTTTTGGGTTGTTTTTTTTTAGTTTGTTTGTTTTTTGCAACAGTGTATGCATACCAGCATTAATGAGTCATCAATGAAATCTGAAAATTGGGAAGCACCTACCCAGCATTTCCAACGTGAGGTATAAGAGAGCACTCTGAGTGTTCTCAGCATATGCTTCAAGCTCCTGGATGTTACGGTATGCTCTATCATCCAAATTCTTCTCCTGTAATTTGAACACAGAACATCAGTAAAAAGTAAGTATAACTGCTATTCGTGCCAGCTATTTGTTCACATTAGCCTAATCCTCTATTAGCAAGAAAAGGTAACATTAAGAGAGATGAAAGGAGTATATACTGATAGAAACAGGCACTGAAGCCCATAGCAACTCTACAACTGTACAGATAAGTAGATATAACCACAACCAAGTCTTGTAACTGGAGCAATTACAACCTCTTGCAATGACAAATCAAAATTCTTCAGAAAAAATGATACTGCCAATAAAAACCATTTTATTGTATTCTTAACTATTAAATTGCTAATTTTAATACTTTGTTAGCATCTGAAGAATGGAAAATAAACAGGAATATATACTTTAGAACACACACACAAAACAAGACAAAATAGATCAATCCATCACACATATGAGTTTCAAAGTCACATGCAAACACTCCCCAGAATAGAATTTCTGACATGATTTTTCCTGTCTTAGTGGCTTTTGTGGCTAAAACCTACCAGTTTTAACATTTAAAACTCTCAAGTCTTTCGTAGCAATGACACTGAAAGTAAGTGGCCATCAATTTGCTCACAGTGTAACTTCATGAGATACCAGCTTCAGCAGCAAAGCTACTTCAAGGAATTCCTGCCCTTAGTCTTGCCCTCCTGCCAGAGTTGGTAGCAGCATCACTGTATCTGTGAAATTCTCTCTCATTTTCTCCTCCTATAGGGTGGGTATTTTTAGATTCATATTATCTTACAGCTCAGACTTAGAGCACGCAAGGGAGAAAAACAGCAAAGTATGGCAGCAAAGTTCAGACAGGTTTCAGCCAATTTTGAGGTTTTATACCTGTGACTCATCACAAGATAAGGCAATTTAGGGGCAAAACTGACATGGTAATATAAGAGATGAAAAAGAACACAAAGATGCCAAGAGCAGGACTGGAATGGCATAAAAAGAGGCTGTGAATGAGGTTTGCTTCTTACACAACTTCATTTCCATTTCTATTCAAATGCAGCTTTCCAGAATTTTTAATAGTTGTACATAGAGACCTTAACATTTAATATCACCAGACAGGACTTCCCTCAGTTACAAACAGAAAGGCCAGGTGTAACTCACCATGGATTACTACTAGAGGAAACTACTTTAAATCAGAAACTAAGGTCTGCAGTATAAAAATGTGAGCACAGATACGTTATCAGAGCAGAGAACAAAAAAGATTCACACTCACAAGCTCTGCTTTAAATTCTGAAGGGATTCTATTACCTTTTTGGCCAAGAAGAGCAGAAATTGTAAGAACTGTAAGAAATTGTAAGAATCAAGGGAGAATTAAAAGGAAATTAAAAGTGTTCTTCTCAGGAAAAATACCATTGTCTGAAGAAGATGAATTACTTATCCTTTGGTTTTACACACAAACACATGAAATGGTGGGGAAAAAGTCTAATATGATTGAAAAGAGAATGAGACTTTGAATGGTAAATACTTACTCTTTCATCAATGATCTTCGTGAACCACATTTTAGACAAGTTATGCCTCTTAACTGCCTGAAAATTATATTAAAAAAATGCTGTTAGTGTATAAAAAATGATGGCAATATTGCATTATGACAGCTGAAAACTATTTTTGATAGTACTTTTTCACAAGGCCTGTATTCACTGAATCAAAGTTGAATCAAACTGGTAAGTTACTGAAAAAAGGAGAATCTTCAAATATAAAAGTTGTCTAACTGGCAATTGCTTCGACTTCATACACACAAGAAAACGAAATGTTGGATATCAACTAACTAAAAGCATTTCTATAACAAAATACATAACTTATTGCATATTACAGTTTAGGGATACTTAAGTGGGTTTTGTTTTTTTGCTTTTATTAAAGCAATTCATATTCACACATCTTATTTTGGCTCTTAACTTGCACTTGCCTTGCTTAATGCAACTCTTCAACTTCTCTTGAGTCCTCTGACTTACACCCATCCATCCATCCATGCACACACACTCCTCCAAACCTACATGGATTCTGCAGACCACACTGTCAGCAAGACTATAATCACACATATAAATATTTAAAAACAAAACTTATGGGGCAGATTTCTCAATCTTCACCCTTACAGTTCACTACCTACTTCTGTACACACATTATACTTGTAAGTATTTTTTCAAGTTTGGTAAAACTAGGTCTTATTGCTGATTCAGCTAACTGTGCTTTGGGGAAACACCAGGTGTGCAAAAAAGTGAGTTCTAAGTTACACCTACGCATCAGTTTGGCTTCTCACTTACTCATCTGAGGAGTGAGTTGGCAAATAAAGTCCCTGTAACAGTCCAAGCTCTGCTGAATTACCCTACGTGTGTGTTACATCCATTTTAAGCTATCATCATTCAACTAAGTTCTCATTTTGCCCAGAAATGAGCAGAGGACCAGAGCTCACTTTGCATTGGTTCAAAATGGATATACAAGTAAGAACAAATAGAACGAGGTTGCCACCTAAATTTATATTCAAGTTGCTAAGAGTTGAGCCATTCACAGTTCTGGAAATATTTTTACAGACTATTTATTCTTCACTAGCACGCACAATCCAGAATTGAGACTCTCAGAATCCGAATTTGGGTATTCTGCAATACACAAAACTTTTTGAAAAGCTTAACATAATAAATCAGTATTTCTGGAAAATCAGAACTGTCTGCATTCAAACTCAACAGTGGGAACAGAGTGTACTCAAAATATGCTGTGTGAAAGGCATGCTAGTTCTGTTAACAGCTCTGCAATACCTAAGAGCCCAGATGTCTACTTCTTAATCTTACTTTCTCAGAACTGCAATGATACTCACAAAGATTTGCAAAGTTGCACTCTTCAAATAAGTCATTCTTGGGGTATTTGCTGAAATACAGAAGCTAAATCGTATCTTGAGTGCAGAGGTCACCAGGACAGGCTGTGCTGTAGCTCATTACAGTTCTCCGCAGCAGTCAGAGGTAGCAGAGCTCCCAGAAATACTTTCAGACCTTTTCCCAACACCTTACTTCACAACCTATTCTATCTGGGTTGTCTTCTATCAGAGAAGCCACACGTAAGGTCAAGTCTTACTATACAGATAGGCCAATTCTTTCTTCTACTTCAAAAACAACTTCCTGTGTGAGAACAGAGCATGACTAGCACTCCTAGCTGGTGGCAAAGGCTGCAATTTATATCTGAACTATGTTTGTTGAAAGTTAATCTTTAGCTAACAAACATTTCTGCCCCACGCTGATATACACATAAGCAGCCTGAAATTAGAAGTAGTGGAAAGAATACATACAATCATATCCAAAACCAATTTGTACCTAATCTACTCAGACAATTAAAATTGAGGCTATTTTCAGAAACAAAAATAAACTTGACAAAAAAAGCAAGTTCCTCCTGGGAAAGGAGACAAGCATTTGGGGAGAAAACAATCCGTTTCTGGGCAGTTTGCCATACACTGAAACAGAAAGAATTAAAAAAAAAATTCAAAGGCACAGACAGATTGACACGCAGAACTATCAATACTGCATTCTAATGTTTGCATTAAAGATGGAGCATTGGTGATATTTTAATACCCATAATTCAGCAAAAAAGGCTTGCAACATTTGCCAGTCTTCATTCTAACTGTATGGACACTTGGTTGTGGCAATGGCACGCTTTATAAGAGCTAAAGACACTCATAAATAGCTCTGCGCCTCCTGAAAGTGACTGACTGGAAGGTGTTCTTCCTTTATTTTACTTCCTGGCTTCACCTGTGTTTTCCCTTACTTAAGCAAACAGTATCTTGTTTAAATCCAATTTTAACCCATGTATTGACAGAGGAACAAATGTTGACTTATGCTTTATTTCACACTTGAGGGAAGAACAACCAGGGACAGGCCACAGTTTCAGCACTTTCAACAGTCATTCAAAGAAGATTTGGAAAGAACTCATTTTTGTGCTCTCAGAGGTGCAACAGAGAACTAACGTTAAAACACTCCAGTCCCACAGGATCTGCATTGTTCCAACCCAGCATTACAGTGGGAGTCAGGGATTTTAATGCAAAGAAAGCAAATGAATACTTGGATGAAGAGTCCATATTTGTCTGTCTGCTTTTCAACTGGTCATACAACTACCTACCTACAGGATCTACATTAAAACTGTATTCAGCTATGGAGACCTAGACAAACTGCAGCTTCTCTGTCCAGGAGCCCAGAGATCCCCAGTTTAAACACAAGATCTGATCTTACAAAACCTTTCAAAAAAGCACCTGCTGTAAGGCTTAAGACTTGATGTGACCTGTGGCCCTAAGATGACCAGCCAGCACCATATAGAGTTGCTATCTCTGAAGAAACTCAACTCAACGTGACTCTGAAAATCTGATCCACTAGCTCTCAAGTTCAACCTGCTCTAAGTGGGAACATGGTCTAGACGACGACCTGAGGCCCATGCCAATTAAATTATTCTGTGACTCTAAATCATGATCACGGAGAGATCAATTTATAATGCCTTCAGTTATCTGATGAACTTCCCAACGGCAGCTCTACTTAGAAATAAAAAATTTGTACAGAAATTTTCTTCTTCAGCCGTGACTCGAAGAGGAACAGGTCTGTGGGCGTACTTTGTGAGTAATGTTCTGGTGCTTGCTAGAATTCACATACAGATGTCTTGGTAAAAATAAACCTTTAAGTTCACAAGTACATTTCCTGTTACTCAACAGACACAAAAGGATCTGCACAGATTATCATATGAATAGAAGTCATCAAGCAACCCTTTAGCAAGCAGAGAGGCTGTAAGAAGATTCTCCCTGCTACCCAGTAACTGGGTATGAAGGTCTTGGGCTTTTCCTCATACACAATTTGCTAGATTAATCCCTGTGCTTTGTCTCCTGTCTTTTTGTAAAACTTGCTCTTCAGGCAGGACCAGCATTCACTTAGGAAAGATACATCTGACAGTGGGATTGTGTGCACACTCAGTAAGTTGCCAACAGCATCACACTGTGTGGTGAGGTCAACATACTGGAGGGAAGTGACAATCCAGGATGACCTCAACAGACTCAAGAGATGGACCCATGCGAACCTCATGGAGTTCAGAAGGGCCAAATGATAGGCCAAACAAATGGACTGGGACAATCCCAAACACAATACTGGCTGGGCAGAAAACAGATTGAGAGCAACAGTGCAGAGAAGGACTTGTGAGTTTTGGTCAATGAGAAGCCCAGTATGAGTCAACAGCGTGCACCTGTAGCCCAGAAAGCCACCTGCACTGCGTTAAAAGCAGCATGGCCAGCAGGGTAAGGGAGGTGATAGTCCTGCTCCACTTCGTTCTCACTAGAACCCACCTGCAGTACTGCATCCAGGCCTGGGACCCCTAGCATAAGAAAGATGTGGAGCCACTGGAGTGGGCTCAGAGGAGCCTATGAGGACTCTCCAAGGTCTGGAGCACCTCTCCTACCAGAAAGCTGAGTAAGCTGGGCTTCTTCACTCCTTCAGAAGCAAAGGCTCCAGAGACACATTACAGTGGCCTTGCAGTACCTAAAGGAGGCCTTATGGGAAAGATAGGGAGAGGCTTTTTATCAGAGAAATGTAATGACAGAACAAAGGGTAATGGTTTTAAACTAAAAAAAGGAACATTTAGACTATAGGAAGTTCTCTACTATGAGAATGGTGAGACACTGGAAAAGGCTGCCCACAGAAGCTGTGGATATCTCATTGCTGGACTGTTTAAGCAACCTGGCCTAGTGGGAGACGTCCCTGCACATAAGCAGCAGGGTTGGAACTGGATCCTATCCAACCCAAACCATTCTGTGATTCCATGATTTCAACTAGGTCACACCTAAATATCCTCCTTCTCTGATTCTATTCTGTAATTGTAGGTGAGAAGGTACCATACAGACATGCACGCCCTTTACATTAACTGTTTTATATAAAACAATAGTTAATAATGCAACACAACACATAGAAAACATTTTTTCTCACAGCAGTATTTTCATCAAGTGAACTTCAGGATAACAAAGATGTATCTTACCCTCCACAGTGCTACAGCAACTGGCTGATGTGGTGGGTTATTGCAGTATATATCTTCCACAGCTTTCCTCCAGAACTGCATTCGCATCAAACCTGTAGTCTTCTGAGTTATGGAGTCTTTAATCTGGAAAGGATACATCTGGAGTGAAATTCACAGTCTCCTTAAGGCACTATGGTCTGCCTCTACTGAAAACTCAGACAGAGAAACAGACTAACTCACAAGGAAAAGGGTTCTGTTCTCAGTTTGCTTACTTCTAACGAAACTTACAACCACTACAGAGAATAAATAAAAATGAAATATTCACCACAAGGTGACTTTGGAACACACAGAGTTTAAGTCCAAGACAACTCCCACCCTGGCGTTCTTCTCAGGATAAGAAGCAGTGGTAACAGCAGCGAGGGAGGGAAGCACTATAGGCTGCCAGAAGCACAGCCCACAGAGACTTATCACAGGGTTTGCTGAGTAAGCACATATCTTGAACTGCTCTGCTTCCTTCTGGCAAGTGCCACAAACTTCTGTGGTTACATTAGAAGTTTCTGGCCATCCAGCAAAGGTGAGAGACTGCAGCCACTCCCATACCACAAATCTCTAATTACAAACTTCTCTCTTAGTAGTATTTCCTTCACTTTGCTTTTACCAGCATCTGACTCCTTCACTCAAAATTTTGATGGGTGTTTTACAGGTAGGGGTTAGCTACACTTTTCTAATTCACTCAGTGCTTTTGAAGCCAGCACAGATGCAATCACATACCAGTACCACAGTATCACATAATTTTGAAAATACATAGCATAAAGAAGAGTCACAACATCTATACACATGAACAAAATAAAGTGGGGGGACAATTTTCCAAGGGCCACTCAAAACTAGAGGTTTGTACTGGCTTCTTTTTTCATTGCCCTTTATAGTATGAAAAGTTAATCTCAGCAAAGCGCCAGCTGCTTGTTAAATAACAGTTCTGAAACTCTAAATTACACATTCCCAGAGTTCACAAGTATATTTTAATACCTGCCTGAGCCAGTTCCACATTGAATGCTCTCAAGGCAAAAGCAGAGGTTCGAGATTCTGCAGGCAACAGCAGAGAACACAGAAACCCTTCATAGTCACGCTTTCTATAAAAGGACAAAAAGAATGGATATATTATTTATAGCTCCATGCAAATCAGGCATGCTGTTGCTTAGTTTAGGGCTCCTAAAATAGTAGCAGCGAGTTACAGTTCAAAAGTCCAATTTTTTGCAAAAGCAGCACCTTTTAAGCTTATTTTGAAATAAGGCAGGCTCCAAAAGGGGGGAATGCAATCTGAACTCTCAATGCACTGCTCAAATCCAGATCTCAAGATATTTGGCTAAAGGCATGGAACAAGCTTGTGGAAGAACTGCAAACAGAATCCAGACTGTCTGATTTCCAGACTTCTGTTCTAAATATGAAACCACATTTTGTTGAAAGACCACACGTTGAAGCTCAACAGAAGAGCAATGGATTAACCATTACATTTTGGTTTATTGACAACTATACTAAAAGTATAAGAACTCTGGCACTTGCTGTCAATCTAAAGCGGTATACTTTTGTTTGGCCGCTTGGGTGCTCCGTTAAATGAAGAACAATCAGAGCACAGGGAGAATGATTATGAACTGCAAAATCATATGTAGGTGTAACTACCAGAAACACTTGGTCACCTCAGAAATGCTCACTTCCCTGATTTGAGCAATGGTTTGTGTACTTTTGATAAGCTAGGAACGTGATCCTTCAAGAGAACAAAAGTAGTAACTCCGAGTTATGCCTTGTGAGCAGAGCAGC
Source organism: Lagopus leucura (assembly GCF_019238085.1). Taxonomy (NCBI): domain Eukaryota; kingdom Metazoa; phylum Chordata; class Aves; order Galliformes; family Phasianidae; genus Lagopus; species Lagopus leucura. The sequence goes on along the minus strand of NW_024962263.1, from coordinate 68,754,868 downwards.
AAGCGTCTAGTTAAATATTTACTCATTTTCATGAAGTTTGTCCTTAAATGTACTCCTATTTCTTTTGAATGCGAGCTCAAGATAGCAAAACCAAACCAGGGGGTAGTACTGGGGTTGCTACTTTTAGCATGAAACAAAAAGGAAATGAAATTTAACAGCTGCTCTTACCCGCTAAACACACAACAGCTGATAACAAGCGAATACTTCAGAATTCTCATAATACTTCTGGAACTTGTGTTAGAGCCTGATGCGAAGCCACAAATATCAGCCAAAAAAAGGCATTTCTGGCTTTCAGCCACATTCGTAATAGAATCACAGAGTCATAGAATGGCCTGGGTTGAAAAGAACACAATGATCATCCAGTTTCAACCCCCTGCTATGTGCAGGGTCGCCAACCAGCAGACCAGGCTGCCCAGAGCCACATCCAGCCTGGCCTTGAATGCCTCCAGGGATGGGGCATCCACAGCCTCCTTGGGCAACCTGTTCCAGTGTGTCACCACTCTCTGTGTGAAAAACTTCCTCCTAACATCTAACCTAAACCTCCCCCGTCTCAGTTTGAAACCATTCCCCCTTGTCCTATCACTGTCCACCCTCGTAAACAGCTGTTAATTAAAAAACAAACACATCAAACCTTCCTCAGTTTAAGACAATTTCTGCAAAGCATTATCAGCTCAAAACCAAGGAACTGTTTCTGAACAGACTGTAAAAACAGCCCGTATTGTCCAACCTGGGCAGAGCTGTGAAGCTTTCATGCCCCAGAAAGAAAGTTTTTGTTGTAATAAACAAATGAGAGCTGCCTGCACCGCCCGAAGCGATTTATTTCTGTTCGACCCCCTTGGCCTTTTCATTCCCCGGAGCTGTTACGATTCCCAAGCCAATCGGCGTGGGAATCAACAGCGGCGACGTCAAAAGCACACGCACACTTCATTTCACTACCCTGAATGCTCGTGAGCTGCCATAAGTAGTCTGTTTTTAACAGAATAAAAGGAGGAAAAAAAAAAAAGGGGGGGGGTCACATCCATCTTATCTTCCGTGACTGGGACCGACCCGCCCCCCGCAGCCTCATCCCCGGCTGGGCCGGGCCGCCCTCCCCGCGTCGCACGGCGGCTCTCCCCACCCCCGAGGCGGGCTAGGAGCGGCCCGGCCTCCCCACGCCGCACTCACCGCAGCAGCTCGGCGCAGTACTGCGCTTCTCCGCCGGGCTCCGGCCTGCTCCAGCCCGCCGCCGCCGCCCTTCCGCCTCGCGGCCACGGCAGCCCGCCGCGGGCCCCCACCGCCTTCAGCACACGGGGGAACGACGCGGACCGCAGCCCGCCCGCAGCCGTGGCGGCCGCCATGCTATCCGCAGCGCCGCGTCGTTCCGCCCCTGCCGTCAGTCAGCCCCAGCCCACGGGGCGGCCCCTTCCTCACGCCGCGCCGGGGAGCGCACGGATCGAGGGGGTCGGTAGGCGGCGCCCGAGAACGCGCGGTGGCGGCCCGGGTGTTGGAGCGCCGCGTGGCCTTTTGTTGTCCTGCAAATGGCCTCCGCTGTTGACTGCTGTGGCGGGTTGAGCCAGGCGCCGCTGCTCTTCGCAGCGTGGGGCCTCGCGCAACACCCGCTGAGCCTGGAGGGGCGAGGCGATGAAATCTCTTCTTGTAGCAGTCCCAAACTCTGACTGGAGGCGTTCACAGAAGGCCACTGCCAGGCAATGCAGCACTGGTACCACATGCGGGATGAGGCTTCAGGGGAGACCAGGCTCTACACGAGCCCTCTGCCGTCCTGGCATCCTCATAGGATGGCTTGGCTTGGAAAGAATCGCAAGCTCACCGAGTTCTTAGCTGTGGGAAGGGCTGCTGCCCACCGGATCATTGCACAGAGCTCCACGTAGCCTGGGCTTGGAACGCATCCAGGAATGGGGCACCCACAGCTTCTCTGGGCAGCTGTGCCAGGCCCTCACCACCGTTACAGTGAAAATTTTCCTCTGACAACTAATATAACTCTTTTAGTTTAAAACCGTCCCCCTTTTCTTATCACTATCAGACCATGTAAAAAGTCGGTCTCCCCTCTGCTTATAAGCTGACCTTATGTAATGGAAGGTCACACTGAAGTCTCCCCTGTGCCTTCTCCAGGCTGAACAAGACCAGCTCCCTCAGCCTGTCTTTGTAGAAGAGGTTCTCCAGCCCTCTTCTTGTCCTTGTGCCCTCCTCTGGACTGTGTCCATCACTGGAGGATGACTTAAAAGCCTTTGGGTGCAGGCTGGGACACTGCTGGACCTTGTGCTGGACACAGCCTGTCTGCAGTGCTAGCTCACAGTGCAGTCATTTTAGTCCTGTAGTCAGAAGCAGAGCAGCTGTGCTCTCTCCAAGTTTGGCCTAGATGAGGATAAACCAATACGTTAACATAAAGCTTGCTATGCTTAAGAACTGTCTTATCTTAAAACTACACCAAACCGAACTGTGTGTAGTTACTAGTAGAAGCAGCAGCAGCAGCTGAGCTTTCTGTCCTCAGCCTTGCCATCCTGCTTCCAGTTTCACTGCTCTGTTTTGCTGAGTTAGTCCTGTAGCAATCTGGTGGTGTGAATCAGTTCACTGTGAGAGCTTCAGCAGGGAAAGCGAGGAGGATCTCCTGATCATGTCCAGTAATACACATGTTTGTTAGCAGAGCTAACTGAACTGGAGCCACACAGTGCATGTGGGGCAAGCCTTGAGTGGGCAGCAACATTCAAGTCACAAGACTTCTGTTTGGAAATGAGAGCAAGCTTTTATTTTGTGTCATGGCAAGACAACACAGGCGAGAGGAGGAAAGGAAGCCTGGGAATCTCACCCCAACCTTATTTATTTTATTGATTAGTGGCTCTTGTGGGTTTATGCTGAGTCTTTATTCTTCCCTTTTCCTCTGTTCTTTCCCTCGTCTCTAAAGTTCTCTTTGTCTCAAAACTCTGGACCTTGTTTTGAATCCCTGCTCTGCCTTGAGCAGGAATTATGTTTGTCAGGGCACCCAAAGGAGGTCATTTAGCTTTGGTAGATTTCTGGGTGGAGGCTGAAACTGCTGTTGTTTAAGTTCTCAGAGAGAACCCCTAGATAAATGAATCCAGCTCTTTCAGCTGCTGCCAATTCCTGGCAGAAAGGTTACATAAACATACTCTAAACCTCAAGGGTATTATAAATAAATCTTATAAAATACTAAATTTTGTTAATCTCTGAATGAACCAAAACACTGCTAAACTGATTTAAACCCTTAGTAAGAAAAGAATTAACCAGGTGTCTTATAAAAGTCCTGACCTCTTTCTCAGCGCACTGACATTTGTTTCTGCTCATTCTGCACCCTCACCGTTCTCATTAAATTACTTTTTTTTTTCACTTTAAACAAAAACTTCACACACCATGAATAATTAACAAAAAGCTTCTTCAAGTCTGTATTGATCGTAGCGCTAGCGGAACTGCTAGTGACAACAGTGACTGGTTTAGGCAGAGATAATTCACTTATTGCTTTAAAATGGGATTTCAGGGGGAAATAAATGTCAGAAAATACCAATCAGTTATGACCAACAACTCTTATAGATAATGCGGATAGTACTTGTCAGCATATAAATGGGAGAGACCCTGAGCTATCCCATGCTAGCCAAGCAGAGCCTGAAATATGAGAGGCCTACTTGTATTCAGGTGCTAGTGCCCAAAAAGTCATCATACAGAAGAGAAAGGAAGAAGAGACCCACCTCAGGATATCCAACAGGATGGAGGCTGAGGTACTGGCTGGAAGATGAGAGACACCAGTATCCTAACCTGTAACAACGAGAGAAGAAGTAAGAATGGGGACCTGCGCTTGTATGGGCAAGGATATATTCCTGCCCCATCTCATTTTCCTCTGCTGAATAATCCTGGATTCATTCCAGTATGAGAGTTGAGGAAAAAATCTTTGTGGAGTAGCCATAGTATTTCCTGTCCAGTTGCATGCCACAGGTAACAGGCACATGGCAGTTATTTTGTACCTGAACTACAAAAAATGCTCAGCCAAAAATCTTTGTTTTAAGGGAGTACACTAACAAAACATGACTAACTGCAGTCGTTCCATTCCTGGCCACAGAATAATACATTCATGCATGTGGTAACAAGCAGTGAGCTACATTAAAATACACTTATCCCATTTTACGTGGTTTAAATAATAAAGTCTTTAATTGCAAAGTAGATAGAAAGTTTCAAAATGACGTTGCAGTGAAGGGGTTTCATCTTTGTTGCTGCTGCATGTGTTTATTTTCTGTGGTTTTGTCTGTAGGTAAATGTGTTTATAAACTTTCATTTCTTATTACCATTTGCACTCCCCAGTTTCAATCACAGATGAAAACCGCAAGAGGTGCTATACTAATGACAGTGGAGAACAAAGGTCTCGAATTTATGAAGCATGAGAACCACTGTGTGCTTCTCTGGCTGTGTGCTGAAGGACTGAACTGAGTGAAAGCAAACAGCTCTTTTTTCCATGTCCACTGACACCTTTGCCAACCATGGGCACACTCCACTGCACTCAGCAGGAATTGCTGCCCACCTGGTATTCTCAAACCTCCTGCAGTTTTACGTGAGGATCAGTTTTACTCCCTGGATAGGGATAGGTGAATCTCTCAATGCACTTCAAATATGCCATCAAGCACATTTATGGATGTTAACTAGCTTTCAGTTATTTCTGATTCAGGCTGCAAAGCTGTGAGTGAAGCAGTGGGTATTCAGGTCATGCAACTTCTGTTGCACGATACCTTTCAGTACCTATCTTTTCTTAGGATAGTCTCTTATCTCTTTTTAGCCAGTGGAGCAAAACAGGACTTCTGCAGAGAGTAACTCAGGATAAGGGTATAGTATCACACACAGATCATTCTAATTAACCTCAGACTCTCTCCTAATTGTGGGTTACTAATCCTCTCTGACCAAGAACCTCTCCAGAGCTGTACCACATTCTCTGAGCACACAGGCAGAAGCAGGACTTGGAGCCAGATATTCAAGGGCTTAGCACATAGCTGCTCGGCTTCCACTTTGACATCAAAATGAAGATTTCAGAACTGAGAAGGCATTGCTATTTATCTAAGGCATTCCTTTGAAAACCCAGCTCTCTGTGGGGACAATGGACTCTCTTCAGAATTTTGGCTCTGGTTTTTCAAGAGCCACCCTGCAAACTCAATATTGTCATGAGAGATGACTTATCTGTCTGCCCTTGCGCAGAAGCGCAGGCCTACGCAAACACAACTTGGTTCCATGTTGTTGCCTGGGGTGATATCAGATGCAAATACAGGGAGTATTTGAATGGAATTCACAAAGTGTATGCTTTTAAGATAAAGCAGAGCCAAGTCCTGCCGCTGCTGCTTTGGATGCAAATGTATTTGTAATGAACTCTGGTTTTGTACGTGTCCCTTATCTTGCACCTGTTATCATCTTTGTTGTAGAAAGCTTACAGGTAAGCTTGCCAAATGATACGCCCCATCTGTGCTACCTGGATAAACACTGCTAGCAAGAAACATGCAAACTGAAAAGCCACAAGTTCTTGATGGACAGGTACCAGTGCTGTTTCTCCAGCTAGCAAGGACAAAGTCTTTGTGTTCCTTCAACAAGTTGCCAGCCTTTTCTTGTTTGAAATTCTTGTGAAGTTGTTGGGAGGGAGATGAGAAAGAGGGAGCAGGGAGCATGCAATCTGGTTTTTGGCATGCAGATGAAGTCAGTCTTAAACAAAACAAGGATTTCAGTGGAATCTACAAAGTGAATGTTTTTTAGCCAGTGCTAAGCTAGAGTTGTATTGGGGGCAGTTATGTTTGTTGTGAATGCTTGTTTTGATCTTGCAACCTGAACTAGCAGTTGGATGGAGGGAAGGTGAATAATAGAAAACTGCATCACTGGAGCTTGTTCCTAAGAAGACTGGAAATAAATACCAGCAGGTATTCATGGTGAAAGTCCAAGGCTTTCCAGTGAAGAAAAAACAGTAGGGGAGAACAGTTTGTTCTGGGAGCTTATCATGTTCTACTGAGACCTTTACATTTTCCTGTGTTATTTCATTTTAGGAACTTGTGAGAGGAAGAACTACTGAGTAACTAATGTACAAGGCTGGTAGCTTGGGTGTGGAGGCCTATCACTGAGTTCCTGTGGGCAACATTTGTACTCTCAGATGGTCACATCTGAGAGCGGCTGACACTCTGGCCCCTGGACCAAGCCATTTTAGACTTGCATACTTAGTGCCCAAATCCCAAGGCCTTTTGGATGTAGAGGACACATCACTACTGCATATTAGCAGGGACATGGGGAGATATGAGACGTATCCCACCAAGGAAACATCCTTGGGCTTGCTGCCACCTTTGCTACCTGAGGCAAAAAGGATGAGACCAGCAGCACTCGGTGTGCCTGGGTACAGACCGCTCCCTGCTCTGCCATTCATTGGCTGCCTCGCACTCCCTGTGCAGGCATGCTGCTGCTTGCTGCTTTTGTGTTAGAGCAAGGTAGAGGGTAGAACTTGGCATCGTGAGCACTGTGTCCTAGACCTCCAGTCATAAGGGAGTTCACCTAATGCTGTTTTCCAAAACAGAAGACACTAACAGGGCATATTGCTGCCTACCACATAGGGTCTGTATGTTTAAGAACTGGAAAGGGCACAGCAGGTTGTCACTGAGGGTAACCCATAACCTGATTTCTCTGGCAGAGTCCACGGTGATGGCAACTTGGCACTTGGACACCTTGCAGTAGACACTCTTGTTAAAAAAAAAAAAAAAAAAAAAAAAAAAGAGTGGCCTGAAGGGATCCTTCTCCATTATGGTCAAGGAACTTTAACCAGGCTCCAAACTCTTGTCAGCTGAGCATGCTGCCTGGCAGCTGAGCAAAACATTGCAGATCTGCTGGCAGTGATACAGCATCCCTTGCTTCCTCCAAGGCTCTTGTACAGCTTGTGCAAGGACTTGGAGAAAACTTTCCATTCAGAATGGGCATTCCTAGGTGCTGCAGGCCACCTTCTTACCACTGAGCAGTGTGCCAGTCTCTGGGGAGGAGATAATGCTTTGGGACGCTCACATGTAACAAAGATCTAGCAGCAACATGTCCAAAAACTACAGGTCTGCAAGGACGCAGAACTGCATCTCTTTCACATTAACCTTTGGTCTCCAGCTTCCAGTGGCTCACGATATGGAACTGATCTCTCCTTCCTGGTCCCAGCCTGCCATGGCACGTACCAGGCTGTCCCCATTTGAGCAGGCCGTGCAGTCAGCAGCTTGCAGGAGAATGCCTCAAACCCTGCTAGTTCCTCACTGAAAAGATAGTGCCTGCTGAGTGTTGCTGATAGCCACAGTTCTCTTCCTACCACAAGTGTCTTATACTCAGCAGTCTGTGGACAAGAGCCTTTTATGGCTGAGCAGAGAAAAGAAGCCCCAGGAGCCTCAGAAATCTTTACTGAGGTGAGCAAACAGCACTTCAACTCTGTGCACCTCTTGTGTTTTCAAACAAAAGCCTGAAAAGCCCAATGGCAATTAAGTTTTTGTTTATATATACATACATGAATAATGAAAGCCTTGCCCTTCTGACTGGGCTTCTGACAAGCCTTCTCCTTTATTCTTATGCCTTCTCTTTTGAAAAACTGTTTCTCCCCCACACCATCACACCTGTGGGTTGGTCCCAGTGTCCTAGGACACTTATCCCAAGGTCACACATAGCCACTCCAAGCTGTGGATGCTCAGTCCCTTTGCTGACCCCGTTGCTGGGGCATGACCTGGAGGAAAGCAGGGCCCAGCTCGGCCCACGGGCTGTTAGTGCAACACAGCTACCTTCCAAAATCTAACTCCACCTCGTTCATCACAACGCAAGCTTAGCCCCATTGTTGGCAGCTCACATGGCTGCCAAGAGATGTGTTTCTGCTGCAAGGGGTGGGAAGTGTGAGCACTGAGAGGTGTAGAAGAATGTAAGGCTGCCAACTCTACTGAAATATCCTTGAAGGACAGGACAATGTTATACACTCCAGACCACAGGGGACCACTGTAGGGATGGAACTGCAGAGTATAGCATGGAGGTGCCTATGTAGGTTCCTGGGACACTATAGTGCTTGTTCTACGTATGCTCCTTTGAAAAGGATTGTTGGAAAAGTACCAGGTTTGCTGGGGTTGGTCCCGGGGGTGGTAAGGGATGCTGTTGTGTAGGAGATATTACAGCTGGCTTTACCAACTTAATGGCACCTACAGCCATGCACAGAAACAGCACCTCAGGTACTTAAATGTTTTTCCTGACAAAATTCTGGACACTTACAGCTCCTCAGAACAGCAAGAAGGGCCTGAATTCTCAATTAACATCCTCACTGACATAGAGATGGCACGCTTACCTCAACCAGGATCTGTCCCCCCAAGCTCTGCTTGGCCAAACATCTGGCAAATCCAAGGAAGCAAGGACAGGGAACTCATCTGAGCAGAAACTGGGAAGGTCTTCTGCAGAGGATTCCAGGACACCAACATGGGAATCTGCAGTGGTAGGCAGAAATGTTCTCCTTCTGAAGAGCCCCTTACCACCCAACCATAACTGCTGAAGTGCAGCAGTTGCTGGGAAAAGGATGCTTAGATACTGCCCTGCTTTCCACTCACCTTCCTGCCCCTTCCCCCCTCCCCCCCTCCCCCCTTTTTTTTTATTTTCTATTGGATCCTAAAGCATTTCTAAAACTCCTTCTAGAGACTGACTATACTCATACACAAACAGACCAGAGTTCAATTCTGAGCATTATAAATGGTCACACTAATTAAATGCAGCTAAAATACTGAAAAGAGATGCGGAGAAGACAATGTTAATGACAAAACACCCTCAGAGAGCATAGGAGGAGAAAAAGTGCTGATGTAGTAAGGTGATTTATGCTGATTCTCTGGTTGCTGAAACAGATGAATTATTGAGAACCTTACAGGAGAAAGGAGCTTTAGGTTGGAAGATTGATGACTAAAAACCATGGGGAAGTAATCCTTTCTGCATCAGTATGGCAAAGCTCAGTCCTGGGAGGCAGGTCACCATAGGTCAAGGCCTGAAGTGGAACCCTGAGCTGGAGAACTCCTCTGATCAACTCCTGCCCCCCCACTGCCTTCTCTCCACTCCCTCATTAACAAAAGGAAGCTGTGCATTTCAGTGGTGTGATTTCTCTCAGCTGCACAGTTTGGCTCCTAACCAAAAGCTTCAGTCTGAGCAAAGATAAAGCAAGTTACTCCTGTTTTGTCCTGAAGTTAGCAAGTTATTAAATGTGAATATTACTGTATTTTGGCATATGTGAGATTAGGGAGTCATTTTCTCATCTTTTATTCCACATAGGTCACTGTAATCTTTTAACACAGAAGCATTTTGAGAGGGATTCAGTTTAGGGAACTCACACATAACTATGAGTTACTGTGTGTGCTTCCCTCAGTAACTGCATTACAAATAAAGCAAAGGGAAACTCCTGTACCATTGTTATTCCTTCCTATAATCTGAAAACGTTGTATGAAAAGATGATCACCCGTAGTTCATGCAGTAAGTAGTAATGCAGCCTCACTTGCAGTTCCACTGCAACAGAGGATGGCAACCTATGGACAGTTAGCATACTGATTTTCAGAACTTTTCTTTTGGATGAATGGAGTTACGCATTAGAATGATCACACTGTTATGTTTGGACAATTATGTGATCATATGGCCATCATTGGCTGTAATTAGGCATAGCTGTCTCACTATAAAATGGCCATTTTCTTTATTTCAGGACGTTTCAGATAATGGTTATTGCAATTGGATGGCATTTCAATAGCTGATCTCTATCACACGCCTATGATGAGTCACATCACCAGCAAAACATGGCAAGTGTGATGGCACAATGTCACGTAGCAGCAAGGCACTGTTCTAATGTTTTAATGACAAGCCTCTTAATTAGACCAAGTTTTCAGAAAGTGCTTGTTTTTCACACACAATGATTTGGGTTGCAAAAATGGCCCAGGAGGATAGAGCTAATAAAATAAGCAGCTAGTTAGAACAAACTTCTTCATTTCATTTTATTGTGTGGAGAACAGCAGTTTTCTCACACGAGAAAGGCACTGCTGTTGTCTGGAAAGTTTCCATGTGGCCCTGCAGCTTTCACATTCCTCTGGACAAAGCTGTCCATCAGTAGTTTGCTGTACTTTCACTACTGTAGACTTGAACATCTCTATGCATTTCACAGAGTGGCTTCATTTGAAAAGCAATGTACAGCTGTAAACCATTAGTCATTAACCAGGCACCAGTTAGCTGTAAAATATTAATCAATCTGGTGCTGTTACATGCCAGGTTTGAACCTTCATTTGTTTTTTCTTGATCGAAACATAATGTTTTACAAATGAAATATAAGATCAAAGGCTGGAGCACCTCTACTGTGAAAATAGGCTGAAGGGCTTGTTAGCCTGGAAAAGAGAAGACTGCAGGGAGATCTGGCTGTGGCCTTCCAATATTTAAAGGGAGTTTATAAACAGGAGGGAAATCAACTTTTTACATGAGTAGACAGTGATAGGACAAGGGGAAATGGTTTTAAACTAAAGGAAGGGAGATTTAGATTGGATGTCAGAGGGAAGTATTTTACTGAGAGAGCAGTGAGGTGCTGGAACACATTGCCCAGAGAGGTGTGCATTCCCCATCCCTGAAGGTGTTTAAAGCCAGATGAGGCCATGAGCAATCTGATGCAGTACTTGATCTAGTGGTTGGCAACCCTGCCTGCAGCAGAGGTGTTGGAACTCAATGATCCTTGAGGTCCCTTCTAACCCAAGCTATTCTATGATTTTATGATCAACTCTGTGTTTCTTCTGTTCCAAAGATGCATTTAAGAAGCCATCTGTTGTGCTTCCTTGCATCTGGGAAGTCAGTAAACTTGCACAGTTCAGTCCTTCCTGCTAGCCCTGACTACATATGCACAGCACGGCAATTATGGCAGGAGGAAGTCTGAAATAATTGCGTGTTTGGAGCATGAGGTTCATCTCTAGCCAGACCTCAGACTGTGCTTTCCACAACATTAAGATTGCTGAAGGACTCTTATATAAGCCTAATTGGCACAATTAAAAGAATGATTCCTTACAGATGTGTGTTGCTTTAGCAACCTGGGGTGTGGGGAGCCAAAGTGCCCTCTGTATTTAGCAAAATAATATTAATCATAATAGGTAGAAGCACTTTATCCGTTTTACAAGACTCTTGCTCCGGAGCCAATTGCCTTACCATGTTGCAACAAGAATCACTGTACTGGAGCTGTAATAATTTGAAGGTGAGCTAAAAAGTCTCTTGGTAATAACCAAAATTACATGGAGACAGAAGTGTATTCACATTGGTGTCTAAATCTCCCAGGATGTAGGCAGGAGGATTACTTGTTCAAGGCTTTGATTCTGCTGCCATAGGAACACGGGGTGAAGAAAAAAAACAAAGGTGTTTGTAGAAGCACGATGAGGCCTGAACAGCTGTGCTCAGCCAAGCTTTGTCTTTCCTCAGGGTCCAACTGCCCGGTCAGATCCCCATGAGCAGGTTTAAATCTACCTGCAGCTTCCTGCGTTTTAGAGGGACTCCAAGCAGCACTGTGGATATGCATGGTAACATGGCAGCAGGTCTACCTCCCTCCCTGCAGCAAGCCAGAACTGGAAGGGATGCTTTATAGACTGGATCTATGTGCTTTTATTCCTGACTCTGCTTTGCTTGTTCCAGTAAAACTGCAATGTTTATCCAAACAGAGTCTCTCTGAAATGTAAAAGGGACTGTGAATTACCCGAGACACACGACATATGACTTGCTTTAATTAAATCTTTTGATGTAAGGCCAGTGATAGGTATTTTTAATCGGTATGAGCATTGCTTCAAATTTTATTATTTCAACTAATGCTATTCTAAACTTGGTCCTGACATCCTGGCAACTTAAACTCAGTCACGTTGTGTTGGTGCTAGGTACAAGAAAAACCTGAAATCAGTGCTGACTGGGACTGAACAATTTGATTTCCATTTCCAAGGTGAAGATGGAAGTGAATAGCGTGGCTCAACAAGCACTAATGAAAAGCCTTGTCTTTTGGATGATCGTGGAACATCCAGATGAAAAGGGATCTCAGGAAGCCATCTCTACCATCCCACTCTCTAGATTCATTTTATCTCTGTCATTCCTGACTAAATTTTCTCTGATCACTTCTTAAAAAGATTTACAATCCCCAGGCAATCTATCTTAATGCATCACTATCCTTATTTTTAGAAAGCTTCGTAATGTCTAACCAAACTATTTATGCTGAAATTGAGTGTCTTATTAATCTCTAATATGCGTTTGAAGACTCATATCTTCATCAGATTTGCCTTCACTGGAACAAGCACCTCCTTTCTCCAATCTTCCCTTTAAGTCGTGTTTTTCAAGAGCTCCGATCACACACATTGCTCTCCCCTGAGCCTGATCAGTGTTGTATCTCTCCTGAGCACAGTGCCCCAAGCCAGACTCGTGGAGTTCCAGCTGAGTTTTGCCAAGACTGTGAGAAGTGGAAGAATTACTTCATGTACTTTATAGCCTCTCTTTTATAGCTTCATCTCAGTATGAAGCTTGCTTTTTTTGAAACAGTATGTAAGCTCCAGAACATTTCTGCAGGGCGGCTCCCTACTCTTTGCTCCTCAGTCTGTTTTTGCAGTTGACCAAACAGAAAACCTTGCATTTTTTATTCTTTAATAGCGTCTTTTTTTTTTTTTTTTTTTTTTTTTTTCCACTAACAACTAGTGTGCAGTTAATTAAAGTGTGTTGTGGTTTAACCTGGCAGGTGGCTGAGCACCACACAGTTGTTCTCTCATTCCCCTCCTTCTGAGTGGGATGGGGAAGAGAACTGGGGGGAAAAAAGTAGAACTCGTGGGTTGAGATAAAACTATTTACTAAGACAGAGAAAAGGACAAGGACAGTAGTTATAACTGTGTCTCTCTCTATATCTAAATGAATGTATATAACAAGAAACACATAAGCAATTGCTCACTACCCGTCAACCGTTGCCCAACTTGCCCCCTGAGCAGCAGAAGAGGGAGGCCTTGGCTCTGTATAACGCTGTGTAGCAGCAACTATAAACACTGGTGTGTTATCAGCATTGTTTTCATCCTAGAACCAAAACCAGCATCATTCCAGACACTCTAAAGAAAATAATTCCATCCTAGCTGAAATTAAGACAATGTGGCATTGCTCATTTGAATATTAAACTCTTATTTCTTCCAGTGTACTTCCATTTCTTTTAAGCTTTCTCGTACCACTTTGTGTTGGGATCTATAAACCTTCAGCTTTGCTCTAATTATAGCTCCAGAGCCCAGGTACAGTGTGTTCATGTTCAGGCTGCATGTGGCCCCTGTGCTGACCCTGTTCCAGGTGCAGTGGTGTGATTACAGCTGTCCGACCTCTTGCATCATTGGAGGCTCAGCTCATCCTGATAATAGCGTAGTTATGTTTACTGTCCTTGCAGCTCTGGCAATTGCATCTTGTTACACCACTTTAATTATTCAAACACTGACATTAGGTTAATGAGATTTAGAAAATTCAAAGAAAAAAAAAAGAATTCTTTCAATTTAAATGTCTTTTATTTAGCTCTTCTCATGAGCTGTGTTTTCTTATAACACATTCGTCATTGTGTCACGACCACAGTCGTGATGTTTTTCCAAAATCCCTGGAAGACACTCCCAGGCTCTGCTTCTGCCAGACATTTTGTTATAAAAAAGAAAAAAAACCCCACCACATTTCTAATACTTCATAGAATCATTGATGTTGGAAAAGAATAAGATCATCTGGTCCAAACATCAGCCCAGCCCCACCATGCACGGTGACTACATCCCTCAGTGCCACATCTCTATGTCTCCTGAACACCTCCAGGGACGGTGACTCCCTCAGCTCCCTGGACATCCTGTTTCAATGCCTCACTACTCTTTCTGAGAATATTTTTTTCCTAATATCCAACCCAAACCTCCCCTTTCTCCACAGCATTGAAAGATGCATCTTCAGCACGGCGTGCATTAAGTACTGGAATGCATGTAGTAGATGAGCACATCAGCTCTTTGGGTTGAGCCTCAGTAATTCTTGGTGCTTGGAGACTGCTGGCAGTGTCACTGTTGAGTTGTCACATTATGTCATGCTGTCACTCAGAGTCAGGAAGTGTCATTTTGGTGTCTATGGACAAGAACTGAATCATACATGTAACTCTGGGATTCAGACCTCACGCCACCTGGAAGAATAATCCAGGAGCAGTTTGACTTCACGTCATCAAAGAGCCTTTCTGACAACTCACAGTTATTGGAGAAGCTCTTGGAGAGCCTACAGCACAGCGGGTTAAGTGCACGAGGCCTCTTGCATCACCCCTTGGTGCCTGGCTGGCTACCTGACCACATCCTACCTATGAGGAACTCGAGCAGAGTTACACAGTCTGCCCAAAGCCCCACAGCAACTAAACCCAGAGCACAGGCCTCTTGCTATAGCAGCTGGACAATGCTATCTCACTGGCACGATTTACTGAAAACTGTGCTGGCACCTGGGGAGCTATCTTGTTTTGCATGGAAGCTGTACCTCTCTGTGAAAACTGGCTTTTCCAGCCAGGAAGGGCACGTGGCGTCTGTCTCTTGCCGAGAGGCTTCATTGCACTCAATCCTGCAGATCCTGCAGATCTCTCCTGAGATCTTGTTGGTTTGTTGTTGTGCATAACCAGTTTTAAACTACAATTTGAAAAGAGCTCCTCAGTTGGATGTAACAGCAGATTCACAGTTACAGTGACTCAGTATGCAAGGTGGACTCCTGCACCTGGCTCCTGTGAGATGCTGTCTAGTGCAGCAAGGCCTCCCGCAGCATGGATTCATTCAGCAGAGCTCTGCTGGCACAGAGTGCTGGCATTCGCTATGTGTGTCCTAAGCAAGCAAGGGGTGCACAGAGCCCAAAAGACATTTGATCTTCTTTCGGAGGTATTTGGCACATTTTTTATCTCCTGAGGCCATTCTGAGTAATGTGGAGAAACTCTGGGCTCAGAACTTGCAAGAAACACCCACGGCTGAAAAGAATTACAGTGTGGGATCAAATGCTTTGTACTGCAAAGAGCAGGAGCTCTTTCTAAGGTAATAGTAATGCACAATTGGATGGAGTCTTGCGGATGAAATCCAAGGACATTTTAGAATGACCTGATTTGTATTTGTTGGTGCTAAGCTGATGTTATTAATTCTTTTGTAACTCATCACAACAAAACAAAGATAGTGCTTTCTATTTTGGGAAGCTGATGAATCAGTGGGAAAGCCAAAAGGAAATAAGTGGATCCCTGCTAAGACCAGAAATGCCTCAGAGATGGTTAGTGCGTGTCTGCAGACTCTGGCTGTGCAAAAAAAAATTCAAGAAAGGGTTTAAGCATGGCTGGCCCCACAACAAAACATGCTGCGAGCAAGCAATTTAAGGAGGAAGCTCTGCAAGCTTCTAATATTTCATCACCATCTGTCATTTCCACGTGATTTAAAATACGGATGTGCTACCAACAGAGAGACCTACTTATCCCTTCACCAGGCATTAACTGACAGTCATTACACAGATAAATCCAGTGCAGGAAATAAATCATGGCACCAAGGTACGTTTGTCCTAAACTCAGCCTGCAGTGGGTGCAGAACAACTTCTGACTGAGCAGCAGCTTCCCCTGCATTGAGTGTTGCTTAAGAGCGCTGGCTAGCGTGTGGGATGCCCACCACTGTGACATCACCATTGAAATAAAGAACAAAAACTGGAAGGGCTAATAGCCACAGTAATAACCTATCTGGGTTAGGAATCTCATAAATGGTGTGCAGGAGTTTCTTAAGTGTAACAAAGACAAGTTCAGTGCTGAAGTCAAAAATCCCCAGGTCTTTTCTTCGCTGAGTGATGGGTCCACTTCCCTTGAGTTAGGCACGAGATGTGCTCCTGGAAAGCCTCCAACCACAAGGCAAGACTGAAAACAGAGAGCGTGGCTCCTGGCTGTGCTACAGGTGTACCAGGGTCTTCTGTTAGAGAGTGCTGAAGGAGAGGACAGGTTCGGGCAGGAGCAGTGAGCAGTGCTGGGCTTTTTCCAGCACAAGAAACAAACACGAGAGGACAGCCAGCTCCAACAGAAAACACTTGATGAGTGCCTCAGGAGGAGAAAATCATTCACCTGATGACATGAGGACCTGCACTGCTGCCCAGCGCTCTGTACAGCACTGCTCATGGAGGTGCCCCCTACCCGACAGCCCCAGCTCACAACTCCACTCTGAATGCAGGATGGAGGCGTTCTCAGAAAACCCACACGGCCTTCTGACAGGGTTTTCATTTTGGATGGAGTCAAGGAAAAGAGCTCGAAGCACGGCTAAAGCTCACCATTATTTCTTAACGTGGCAGGGATTTATAGTGGCTTCCTGCCAATGAACATTTGAATAACACCTGGTTTTGCTCTCCAACAATATGAAATGAAGGGATTGCATCTTGACAGTTCCTAAAGGAAAACAAACTTTCCCCTGTCTATCCAAGGACTCTTTGTGAGAGGGCTGATGTTTTCAGATCACAGTTCCTCCCCAGAAAACCAAACCCCAGCTTCTTCCAGTCCAGTCTGAAGGATCACATCCCATAACCTCCATCTCCCCAGCTCTGTCAGCCAAATTGTGGGGCTCCTGGTCACATCCAAACTGGATTCTTGAGTTTGCTCACTTCAGTACTTTAGAAACACAGAAACAGGTCTCTGGCACTTGTTCTGCGTAAGTCTGGAGGGGGCTGGTCTTAACTCACAAATGTAGTTTGCTTTTTGGAAAATAGCATTACAGACTGTGACTTACAACGGGATCAACTAATTTGATGTCATTAAGCCAACACTGCAGAAAGCTCTGCACTAACCAAAGGCAGAGGAAGGAAAGCAGGAAAGGAAGTGCCTAAGCTTGATGTCAAACCTAAAGTCGACTTTCAGCAAAGGACATTTTGCACATGGACACATATATGAGAGCGTGTTTTTTTGTGCTGGGTCTGCTCCGACACCTTGTACGTTAAACAACATGGCGGGGCTTGTGCTTAAATTTGAGGCAGGAAACCTTGGAAGCAGATGTGTAAGGAAAGAAGAATGGCTGGGAGGTTCCTTTACAGATATGCTGGGCTCGTGCTGCATACAAGTGATTGATGTTCATGCAAACTGCTTGGAGTGATAGTTTGCAAGTGATCTGTATTTATCTCTTTGTGGAAGAGGAAGAAGGAGTTGGAGGCACCCCCTGCAACTCTTGGTGATGTGGCAGGGAACAGCCAGACATGTACAGCGCATGCTGAGTGCTGCAAAACTAACAGGGGAGAGCTGCCCAATCACTTCCAGCTTTTATGATACTTGAAGTGCTGGAGCATGGTGGAAGTATGAGCAGGTCATTGCTCCCGAGATCACTTCTTTTTTATCTGCAATGCAAATACAAATGTCAGTTCCCTTAAGGAAATCCCTGAGCCACCTTTGTGCCCAGCTAGTCTCTCAAGGAACTGCTGTTGCCTTGCCTGCTGGGCTCCAATGGCAGCAGTGGTGGGGATAGCCAGGAGGGTCACTGTGTCTCCACTTCGTGATGTGGGGTATGGTATCACAAGGAGGAAGGGAGATGTGGGATATAAGAGCCGTGCTGCAGGGAGAGGAGAGCCTCTCCCAGGGACTTCACAGCCGTAAGGCCCAGGCTCTCATCTCCTTTCTGGGCCTGTCTCAGATGCAGCCCAAGGGCTTGACTGCGCCAGAAAAATACGTTACGCTAATTGATCAATGCATAATTTTAATGTAACAGTCACTGTAAGCAAGGATGGCCACGTGTGACGTGGTTGCTGACCCAAGGTGACCCAGACACGGTGGCTTTCACCTCCTGAAGCACTTTGCACAGCCTCAATTAACAAGTCCTAACACTGTAATTCCGTAACACACACACATCCCACGGGGCATTCATTCTCTAGAAGTCACCTTTGGCCCTGCCTGCCTTTGGCTCCCAGTCATGCACTACCTCTACACAGACCATATTCGCTCCTGGGAGCACTAACACTGAAAGTAAGTAATTCTGCCCATCTATGAACTGGAAGTTGTTTGTGGATGCCCCATCCCTGGAGGCACTCAAGGCCAGGCTGGATGTGGCTCTGGACAGCCTGGTCTGGTGGCTGGCGGCCCTGCACAAAGCAGGGGGATTGAAACTAGATGGTCTTTGAGGTCCTTTTCAGCCCAGGCCGTTCTATGATTCCATGAAGTCCACTCGCACGGCTCCCAGCGAACACGGCCATACGGAGCACCAACCCAATGCCCACAGCCCCACCGCGCGCTCCGCGCGTCCCCTCCCCGCGGGAGCGCGCCCCGCCGGCCCCGCCCCTCCGTCACGTGCGTTAGCGACAGCCGCCGCCGGCGCCGATTGGGCGCGGGGCGGGGCAGCCCGTCAGCTGTGCGCGCCGCTATAACAACAAAGGGCTGCGCGGGGCGCGGAGTTGGCGCGGCTGCGGCGCTGGGAGCGGCGGTTCCGTGCGGTCCGGAGGTGAGTGCGGGGCCGGGCGGTCCCGGCTCGCTTCTCGGCCCCGAGCGCCTCCCGCCTGCCCGTCCCTGTCGCACCCGGAAGGGCGGCCGGGGAGAACGGGTCGCCACCGCTTTGTCTCCGCCGAGCGGGGTGGCTGCGTCCCGGAGGAGCTCCGCGGGGTCCCGTACTCTGCGCTCCGCCCGGGTCGGTGGGGTCGGGCAGCGCCGCCCGCCGCGCAGCGCTCGTAGCCCGACCGGGAGCGCCTGGGAGCCGCCTGGTGGCAGCGGGAACAGCCAGCCCAGCTACAGCGGGAGAGGAGGAGTGCTGACGGCCCGGGGGTTCTTCTGTTCTTCGGCTCTTTTCTTTTCCTTACGTTCGTTTCTTTTCCCCGGCGCGTCCCTCTGCCCCGGCAGTCGCGCTGGGCGGGGCGCTGCTCGTTCAGCCGCACTCATCCAACCGCGTCCTCAGCTTCGGTCACGGCGGCCCCGTGCCCTGCTGCGGGCGTAGGGCTGAGCGGTTGGAAAGCTGAACGGAGGAAAGGGTCTGGGCGTGTTAGCTGACAGCCGGCTGAACGGGAGCCAACAGTGTGCCCAGGTGGCCAAGAAGGCCAACGGCATCCTGGCTTGTATTAGAAATAGCCCTGCGAGCGGGAGCAGGGAGGTGATCAATTCTGTGCTCAGCTCTGGTGTCTGCATCTTGAGTGCTGTGCTCAGTTTAGGGCCCCTCAATACGAGAGAGACATCGAGGTGCAGGAATGTGTTCAGGGCAGCAGAGCTGCAAGGGGTCTGGAGCTCAAGTCTTGTGGAAGGTGGTTAAGGGAGCTGGGGTTGTTCAATGTGGAGAAGAGGAGGCTCAGGGGGCGTCTTAGTGATGCCTGAAAGGAGGCTGGTGTAACATGGGGGTTGACCTCTTTCTCAGGTAACAGTGACAGGACTAAGGGGAATGGCATTACATTGCACTGGGAATGTTGAGGATCGATATAGGGAAAATCTCAGAAGTGGTGAGGCACTGGCACAGGCTGCCCAGGGGTTTGCCTCTTCTCCCAGATAACAGCAGTAGGATGACAGGGAGTGGCGTTAAGTTGTGCCAGAGGAGGTTTGGGTTGGATGTTAGGAAAAGTCTCTTCTCAGAAAGAGTGGTGAGGTATTGGAAAAGGCTGCCCAGGGAGGTGGTGGAGGCACGGTCCCTGGAGGTGTTCAAGAAATGTATTGGTGTGGCACTGAGGGATGTGGTGAGTGGGCATGGGTTGAGAGTTGGACTAGTTGACTGTTACCAGCCTTGTGTGATTCTTCCCTGCTTCTCCCACTGCTGACTCTCAGTAACAGTGTTACTGCTTGGTGTCCGGTGGCCTCCTATCAGCATGAAAACATGGCATGTTTCAAAAGCTCTTATATAGAAAAACAACTAAAGTTAATGCAGTTTCAGGTGTTATCTTGAATCTTCCTTGGGGTGTAGAGGAGGAAACAGCACACTGACATTGGAAGCCAGTGTGCCTCATCAGTGTGGTCTGAGGGCTGTGGGTGAGGTGGCATGCAGGCCTTGGTAAAGGATGCAGCCTGCAAGGAGTACTGTTGGTTGGTTTTGTCTGCTGTGGTGTCTGTCCCATTCTGGATGGATATCTGCATATCATTTTCCTTAGTTAATTATTTAAGTAGGTATTTATCTGTAAGAATTCCAACAAGCTGAAGTAATTCAAATGTTGTTCTGGTGAGATGAGTGCTCAGTCCCTGAATTTTTCTCACATGTAGCTGTTACTTATTCAGCTGGCTTCCATTCCTTGGGTTACACATGGATATCCAAGGGCTATCAGCATGCCAGTGTGGGGACAACTGGCTGCTCAGCTCTCAACAACAATGGGATGCCCTCATCCCAACCACTGCGTGCAGAGCTCAGGCTTGCTGGCTGTCATTACACCTAGATCTAGAGAAGTATGCAAGAAGCATTACTGTAATTAAACCAAGTCACCTCTCTTCATTCCTTGGAGTCAGTGAGGTTAGGGTGCTGAGGAAGGGTTTGGTGGGCTTGTGTTCTGTGTAGATGTTCTCACCTAGAGGTGTGGGCCAGCAGTAGAGCGAAGCTTCTTACGGGAGGAGGACCTGGGAGGAAGGCTTTGGAGGGATCTGGGCCTCTTCTGTGTGTCACTGGGATGCCAGTGGGGCTGCTGCCTCCTGGGAAAGACTTTTGCTGGTCCCTCACCCTGCACCAGTGAGAGGGCTTCAGCTTGCTGCCCTCAGGATGCTCTCTGCTGCTTTGTCACTAAGACCCCTGTCACTGTTTTTTGCAGGTTTAACACAAACTGTTTACCAGCCATGACTCTACGTGGCCTGTACCGAAACTAATAAAGCATCTGTGCACTTTAATCTCAAGTCTATGCCACCGTGCTAGAACAGTGTGAGCTGTGCCTTGAACCTTGGATATAAAGATCTACCAGCCAAAGTCTTGTTCCTGCCTTAGTAATGTTCCAGAGGTTAAATAACATGTTCATGGGAGAGATTGATGGCTTGTCCAGCCAAGAGCCAGAGTTCAGTGAGAAAGAAGATGACGAGTGGATTCTAGTTGACTTCATAGGTAAGGTGCCTGTCAGACCTGAGCTCTAGCCCGTACTGGTTGTGTTTCCGTGTGAAGAAACCATACAGACAACAGAAACTTGGTGAAGGCAGACTTGATGGAAGTGCAAGGTGCCTTCTGAACACGTGCACCAAAACGTGTTATGTAAACTGGTAAGAAAAATTACATCAGATTTATAAGCCTGACATGAGCTTCAGCAGAACCACTTGTGCAGATAAAATGTGCTTGACTTATTGCACAGTTGTATTGCTCGGCTGATAACAGCTGCTTTACGTGTCTAACCTGCGTTGTCAGGGAACTCCCTTTTCCCCTCCCCTTGGCTCATAAAAACTTGTGTACATACTGATAGGGGTTTGTTTCTGTTTTTGTTTCATATCCTGTTTCTGGCTACGTGTGACCTTGCTGTGTTTGTCTTTCTGCAATCACTGATGTCGGTGGCTCCCCTGATCACCTGCAGCAGACACTTGCACTAACTGCACCACGGAGCAAGATGACATTGCTGAAACATCACCTGCAGGCAGCTCGCCTGTCTTCACCTGCCTGCCATCTCCTCTGGAGCACTTGCCTGAGGCCGGCGAGTCGTGCTTCATCCAATTTGAGTCGTGTCCCATGGAGGAGAGCTGGTTCATCACCCCTCCACCATGTTTCACTGCAGGTGGGCTGACTGCCATCAAAGTAGAAACCAGCCCTATGGAGAACCTCCTCATTGAGCACCCAAGCATGTCTGTCTATGCTGTCCACAATGCCTGCCACAGCCTCAGCGACACTGGATGTGGGGATGAGGAATTCTGCAGACCGGGCAGTCCCAGGTACCTTTGCTTTCTGCCAAGCAAGTGCTGCTCATCTGCTGCTAAATATATCTGGTTTCTAATTCATCAGTATAGACACTTAATACTGAATTTTCCAGCTTATTTCAGAGCGAGTGAATAACATGAATACTACACAGGTTGGGTAGGGTGATCAGGGCTGCCTGCCTAGAAAGATGTTATAAGAGATGACTGTGCTAGGAGGAAATGAGGTGTGCAGCTCTTACACTCAGAGGTGTATTTATGGAGCCCAGTGATTCCTTCACAGAACACACTGTAGCTGATTGTGTACACTAGAAGACACTTTGCCCCCTTTGTAACTAGAAGAAAAGAAATTTAGCCAGGACGTATAGAGTTTTTTATTATAAGGATAGCAAAGCACTGGAACAAGTTGTTCAGAGAGGTGGTGTATGCCCCATCCTTGAGGACATTCAGGGTCAGGGTGGGTGGGGCTCTGGGCAATCATATCAAGCAATAGATGTCTCTGTTCATTGCAGGTGAGTTTGGCTACGTTGGCTTTACAGATCCTTCAAACTCAAATGATTCTATAGCCATGTGTATTTTACCATAAACATTAGTCAGTACCCTTTCTGTCACCTTGAGTTGAAAAATGTTACTCCAACAGTCCTAACAGGGAAGTCCATTTCTTTTTGTCACTCTCAACCTAGTAATAGGTTGGGATAGAAGACAAAATCTTGTAACACAGCTTGTGGAACAGACCCAAACTGAAATACTTAACAAAACTTGCATCCCTCAATGTGAGAATTTGTACTGCAAACTTCTGCTTCTACCAAGGTGAGAAGTTGTGCCGTTCTAACCTTGAGTTCTAAAGACCTTGCCATTTGAGATTACTGTGGATGTGTTTTCTTGGTGCACTACTCCCTTGCTGCCAAGTGCCCAGTATTTGCATCTAGACCATATATCCTGTGTATATTCATGCACATATATTTTTGTTGCTGTCACTACACGTTTGCCTGTGTTCCATTAATTGGAGTTAGTGGAATGTTTTGGGTATCCTGATTGACAACAAAGTGACTTAAATTATAGAAATCTTTGTGTGGGAAAACAATGAAAGTGCAGAGAAGCTGCTGTAGATAGATGCCCAATGACTTTAGGTCAGGTCCTTGTCATGTTTAAACTGCTCACTTCAGAGAAGTGAGTGACTGAGATGGTGCACATGGCTGTGTTTTGAGCACAGTGCTGGTACCAGTACATGTACAGAATCGCATGGCATGCCGTGTGATTATCTGAGGAGGGCAGTTTGTGATATCAAAAACTGAGGATCTAGCTGAACTTAGGGGGAATCTATGTGCACTCAGCACCTTTTAAAATTTGGGTTAGGAGGAGTCTGCAGGACAACCGTAGGCTCTTAGGCATGGCCTGGTAAAGGAAAGACCAGCTTTGATGAGTCCTCTCCAGTGCATGGTAACACCTGCAGTCAGATACTGGCTTCTCTGGTGACTTCTTTGCGAGAGGTAATGATATAAATTATTTGGGAGAAGGATCTTGTGTTATGTTATGCAGTGGAGTTAGGCAACCTTAATGTGTTGAGTGTCTCAGCTTTAGTTTCCCAAATGGCATATGATTAAGTTTCCACATGCTGTCTTCTCGTTTGTTACCTTATCAGAGGATCTAGACCTCTGTATAAAACATCACTATTTGGGGTGGCAGAACTGGGGGTTGATCTCAAGTCTAAAGCTGAGGTAGATCTCAAACTGGGAAAATCAATTGCACTGAAAGCACAGTAGGCTTTGAAAGCTGTCTTTAAGTCCCCAGTGGTTTAATGGTTGGCCGTTTAATGTTGTAGGGCCAAGAAAAGCTGCTTAAGGCACACTGGCACAGTAAGTACTGCTGTTTTGGGATAGTGCTGCTTGTGTGATCAGTTTGCTAGCAACACTGCTTCCTCTAGAGCCTTGTATGCCAAAACAATATTCCTTTTTAGGACTAACCTTTGTGCTGAATAATGTAAATTGATCAAGCCTAACTGCATCTGCTTTAACAAGCCCAAATGCTAAGTGCAGAAAAATTACTTTAAAATATTAATTGATGTGGGGTCTGAATCCTTTAATGTTTCTTGTGAGATCTGGCTATGTATTCTAACTGTAGTAGCAGTGCTTTCTAGCAATACAGATGCTGGGCACACAAAGTGTACTGAGCATCAGGCTGGCTTTAGATATAGCCTCTCTAAAAAGATGTTTTTGACCACGTGGTCAGAGGCTCATCAACCCAGTTCTCCCAGTGCCTGGGGCTCACTAGGGCCAGACTACTAAAGGCAGCCACTGAGATACCAAAATACGGAACTTTCGTTTTGGAAGTCTTCATTTGTTCCTTCTAAATTCCTGCCAAAATAAAAGGATGGCACAAACTTTTCCTGTGTTCTTTCAGTCAGTTGTATTTTCTCTCATAATAAGTCACAACACTTAGGATTAGCAGTTAATACACTTCTTTAGCTAATGACACAAAGTAAAAGTGTGTTTAGGAAAAACACATTCCAATAACATCCTGTGATATGGCTTTCTAACTTTTTAAGGCTTTCTCTTCATCTGGAATTCCAGCTCCAGCACTGTGGAGCACATGAAGGGGCCACTATATATGGAAAATGGTAGCCCCATGTTTGCAGGCACCCTTGTGTAAATTGAGCTGGTGCAATCTGCTGAGCAGGTTTGTTTGAAGTCCTAGATTTAGGATAAATCCAATGAATGGAGAGAAGAAAATGAGTATGTCATAGTGCTATTCTGTAGGCTTCAGTACAGTTGCTTCAAGTTACCTAGGAACTTAAAAAGCAAGTGGATTAAGTGGATTTTGGTATTTAAAAGAAGAAAGGAGAGAGTAGGGGCAGTGTCCCTTTCTGACAGAGCATATACATCTTTGTACACGGGGTGGAGGCAGGTAGAGGAGCTCAGCTCTGTGCCAGTCACCTCCTAGAGGAGACTTGAGAAGGATGAACTATGGTCATGGCAGTCAGTGCTTATTGCAGGCTCTCCAGGAGCCCATGGGGATGTTGTACAATAAATGCAAACTAATCCCTCCCCCAAAAAATACTGCGTACAGGCATGCTACTGCTAGAAGACAGATTTCTAAAGGGATTTCTTGCTCATGCTTAAGCAGACTCCTGGCCTCTCAGACACCTTTCTGGGTACCAATGAGTTGCTCACTGGTAGCTGGAAATGCCTCTGGTCTCATACCAGCTGTGGCTCTCAGACTTGGGACTTGCTTTTCTCACTTCTAAAACCACCAAGTTATTTTTATCTTTACTCTTGAAGTTTCAGGAAACGCCAGTGATTGCTTGGTGAAGTAGGGAAGTCAGTATATCACTATGTCAGTCCCTGCTTGCATGGGCTGCTGTTTTGTTTCTCACTAGTGCATGATGCAAAGGTTTGCCAAAACTGCTGACTCTCTCCACTTGTGAAATCAAGAGGACTGTTTGGAGAATGATCCTTTTCAGTTGTTTCCAGTGTGTGTCGCAACTTGTCTGTCTTTCCCACTCCTGTGCATGAACTTGCACTTGCTCGCAATCCAAATTACGCTTTCACTAGTGTGCTTTTGTTTTCAGTTCAAACAACTAGTGTTCAAGGTGATTTTCTTTAAACCAAACTTTGCCCATCGGATAAATTTAAGTCTTCTAAAGCTGGATCGGTGACGCACGTTGCCTTGTAATTCTGATCTGTGCTGTGCTGTGGCGTTAGGGAAGTGGAGTGGGAAAGTAAGGGCACAGTGGCATTATACACCAGAAGCCCAAAAGCTATTTTGTTGCCTTGGTGGTAAAAGCAAGTTGGCAGTGCTGCTTACCAATGTGATTTTCTTAAACTGGCTTGGCCTAACTGGAGCCCAGATCTTTGTCCGGTACAATCAGTGTGCCTTCTTGAAATCTGGATGTTCATGTTCTCGTGTCTTCTTGCATCTTTCAGTCCTAACTCAGAAACAATCTAAATGTGCATCTTTTGTTTCTAGACTGGAGGCCCGAAATGAAACAGGACAGCGTGTTCACTGCTTTGTCGCAGCTCTTCCTGCTCGTTCAAGTTTTCTGGAAAAAAACAAGAGCTTTCGTCCTACCCACTGGATAAAAGAACACAGCAAAAGACACTTCCTCAACAGAAATGGTCTCCGTCGCCAAAACCTCACCAGGGATTGCCACTCTCGGCATATCAAGCACAACGGACTGTTTGTTCACCAGCCTTGCCAGCGTCAGTTCAATTACTGATGGCTCTCGTGTTTTAATCTATGATCTGATGGTTTCTTAGGTTGCTCGTGTTTTCACGCATAGGTGAGTGTGGTCAATCTGCAGCTGATCATCGATTCCCTCAGACACAATCACAACTAGTGCTGCATTTGTTTGATGACACATCTCCAAAAATCTTGCTACAGTCTAAATTATGTTAAGTATCGGTGTCTTAGAAGCCTGTCAGTACAGTAGCTCATGTGCTGACCTATCTACGATGTATAGATAGGTTCATAGTCTTTTAAAGAAGCTTAACTGAGATAGAAAATCAGTTATGTCTTTGCATTAATCAAAGTGGAGTTTAAAAATTTGAAGTTAGCCATATGCTTTAATGACAAGTACTTGACAGCTTGTGTATCTCTCTGTATTAGGCGTATCTGATTAAGTTCTAACAAGGCAATACTGTAGCTGCCAGTGAATATTACATAGCTATGCTGATCTGTTACAAGGACAACTAATCTGAATTGCCTAGTACCTACCTGTGTTTGCATGGAGTCTGTGTAGTTGTGTTAGGTACTTAATATGAGTATCAGAAAAGGGTTAAACGTCCCTTTGGTATTTCTGCAGTATCTATGGCACTGGTGTTACAGATGAAGTACCTCACAGTGGAGTGAAAGGAGAAGTGGACCTATGGGTTAAGTACAGATGCATAAGCCAGAGAGCTAAAGTGTTCTACTTGGTACAGTTTGAGCTCTCTTCCCTTTCTAACTCTTTTTATTGTTGAAGATCAATTTCTTCTAAAACCTAATCTGTTCCATTTGTTCTGTAGTCTAGTTACTACCCCAAAAATAGTGGATCAACTGCTCTTCTAATTCCACAGGTAGCTGACTGCTTTTTCAAAGAAGTCAGGCTGATGCTCAGCTATTTCTGAGCTGCTGATTGCTGTTAGATTTTCTTGTTTACAGGCTGAGAGTTGCTCAAAAATAGCTGGAAGAAGGACTTCTGATAG
Source organism: Lagopus leucura (assembly GCF_019238085.1). Classification (NCBI taxonomy): domain Eukaryota; kingdom Metazoa; phylum Chordata; class Aves; order Galliformes; family Phasianidae; genus Lagopus; species Lagopus leucura. The sequence goes on along the minus strand of NW_024962263.1, from coordinate 68,727,922 downwards.
AACTTCTTCTAACTATCTAATCTGTTCTCCCACTCAATCAAGTCTGAGATCAGTTGTGACTGGAAATGAAGAGCAATGGGTGGCAAGGAGAAGAGCATGCTGAAACAGTCTTACAGAACTAAATACAGATAACGGTATATAAAATTTGAGGCACCTCAGCAGTGTTTTGAAGTCAACAGGGAGCAGAAAGACTGGATATCACTTCTGTGGGTTACTAGGGAAGAAAAGCCATTCAAAACTAACAAATACTCAAGTATTCATTCTTAAGAACATTCTGCAAAATACTCTGTTGGGAGTAGGTGGGCACTTAAAGGCAAAAAAAAAAAAAACAAAACCCCAGCTTATTAATAGATTGTACATCACACTGCAGCCACATGGCACTCTGAACACTGATAGGTAATCTAGGAAGTGGGTTAAATCTCTTTGAAGGGGAGAGGGAACAGAAATTCTAACAAAAAAAGGGGGAATAAGTAATTTTACCTCCTTTCTATCAGTGTTGAAATGTTGTGTGGTCCTTTTTTTTTTTTTTTTTTCCTCCCTGTGCTGGGTGCCTGGGGCATTCAAGTGTTAATGTGGCATTCAGTCATGTCTTCCAGTAGTCCTTAGACAGAAGTTTCCATAAGGACTCACATGGAGAGCATTGGAAATTGGGTGATGTCAATGTGAATTGTTCCAGACCTGCAACACTTGTTTTCTAAATCCATCCAAATGCTTCAGATTTTCTCAGAAGCCCAACAATTTGAATTAGTATTGATGTAGTTAGAGTATAGTGTAGTGCATGATGTAGTTACTGCACATAGTGCAGCTGGAATTGCTGGGGAGCATACCTAGTATGCAGGAAACAGCATTTCTTTCAGTTTTCATTTCTCACTTCAGTTTTGCTGCTTACCTGGGATTAGTTAGGGTTGTTGCAAGGGGATGTTGGCAAACACATGCATGTGTAAGAGCGAGTGGTGCTTTCCTGGATACACTGGCCTTTAAAACACATGGAGTTTGTGTGAACTGGGTAAGAGAACAAAATTGGTCACGTTATGAGCCTCAAAAATAGCAGTGAGGGTGTTAGTGCTCTTTAAAGCCTTATGTATTCACATTCATATAAAATTTTTGTGGTCCAAATACTCTGGCTTATCTCCAAGTAGCTGTAGTTTCTCCAGTCTTGCATCTGTACATATCTGTACCTGGCATAAACTTCTACTTGCCTCAGATGGTCTACCTTTACCACTCCAACTCTTTGTCCAGCTTAAACTTCCTCTTCCTCACTGCCAACTTTCTAGCTCAGGAAAATTCTATGCTTTCCTGTATTATGTTTTTCTTGATATATCAAGTAACTACTTTCCTTCAGCTTTAATTTTCTTAAAGTTAAATGAAGGAAGATGATGTATCCACCTCCCTGTGTTGGAAGGAGTAATCCTTTGATCTCAACAGGGGATGGAATTGAGAGTGTAAAGGCTCCCAGGCATTAGAATGAGAGCCTTGGTCTGTTCTTAGCAGGCAAGTAAATGCAACTTTAGACTGCTCCTAGAGTTGGGAGAAACTCATCTTTTTTTTTTTTTTTTTTTTTATACTACATTACTAGATAACTTTCTGGTGATGAACTCCTATATCTTTCAGGATATAAACTGTTTTGTTGCACAAAGCTGTGCTTCTCAACTTGTAATAGTGGAAACCGTGTTGTTGTGTGAGATAGTACTGCATCAACGGCTTTTTGTTAATTTGTTTTAAGTATTTATGTTGATCTAGTCCCATTTTTATGCCTGGAGCTATTGGGTGATTAGATTCGTTTTGGTTTTTTGTTTTATTAGTGAGCTGTGTGGCTTTTTATATGGTTTTTGAACTGTACTAAAATGTTTTTTTTTTTGTTCTTGTAAAAGTGGAGGCCTTGCAGTGTCTCATACTGATTGACATTCATGAATTTTGCTGAAATGATATTTTCATATACTGGTTAACAAACAGATCTGCATTTTAAACTGTGCCTTCTAGGTGTAATTTTACACAGCAGACTTGAAGATACAAAAGGGACATTTCAGATAGGATTAATACTGTACATCAGTCTATGCATATACGGCAGCTTCTTTCCAGAGCCACTTTCTATTTGTAGCAGTCTTTTTGATATGGAAGAATGTCTCGCTCTTATTTTTAATAGTTTAACACAAGCCGAAAGCTGACAAAATACAGCACTTTGCCAAAAAGTAGCATTGCTTAACTGGTGTGTATTTCCTGAAGCAATCTTCTGTATTTTGTTTTCATGGTGCATTATGCACCGTGGGGAGACGTGATCTGAACTCTCAATAAATGGCCTATTAAAAATGTCAGTCTTCTGTCATGTCTCATGAATTCGAAATGTATGGGTGTCCCATTGGGGTGTGGTAGGCATGAGGAATCACAGAATTGTAGGGGTTGGAAGGGACCTCCAGAGATCGAGTCCAACCCCCCTGCCAAAGCAGGTTCCCTACAGTAGGTTCCCTACAGTAGGTCGCACAGGTAGGCATCCATGAGTACAGTATAGAGCAAAATCCTTGCTGTTGTACAAAGGTTTCTCTGGGAATTGATTTGCATTATTTATCTAATCTACTTATCTACTAATATTACTTATTATCAAGTGATAATACACGGCCTAAGAGATACCTTGCGTCCCTGCCATCTGCTGTGCCTCCTGATGAGCCTGCTGAAGTGCAATAGGTGAACAGGATGGAAAGTAGGGAAGTAAGCACACAGGGCAGGAAAGCTGGTATCAAGATAAACAACCCTGCTGTTACACAGGCTTGACACTTTCCAGAGGTTATTAAAAAAATCTAGTTGCTGTTGTATTCGATTGTTGTCTGCCCTCACTGGCTTCATCCAGTGGTGGGGGTTTTGCCTCAGGACAACACGGCTACCTGTGAGATCATGACCAGGATGCCCAGGTCTTAGTCTCTTCCTGTCTGGAAAACTGTCTCCAACAGTGGGGACTGCACAACTTCTAGGAAACCTGTTCTGATGCTTGACTTTTGTAATTAGGGCCCAGAGAAGACCTTCCCATGAACTTCATTTTGGTTCTCAATTCATTGCCTTTGCTTGACCTCCCATGCACAGCTCTGACGGGTCTGCATCTTGTATTGGAATGCTGTGATCACCATTCAAGAGGTTGAATTAGGGATAGGTAATGTGAGGCATGTAAAGACCCTGTGCAAATGTGCAGGGGTGAGGTTAGGAAAGCCCAGCCACCTACAACTGAGTCTAAGAAAGGCTCTGTATCACGGCTGGAACCATAATGCTCTGGAAGGCAATAAGGAGCTTCTACACATATATCACCTGCAAAAAGAAGATTAGGGAAAAAGTAGGCCTGCTTCCAAACAGGGCAGGAGACCCTGTGTCAAAAGCATAGAGAAGACTGAATGCCACGTGTTCTTCGCTATAGAATCTAGCAGTAAGGAAGTCTTTGGAAATCATGGGCTTCTGAAGTTAGCAAAGGGAAGGCTGGTGCTTGGTTGAGGGGGACTGAGAAAAAGAACACTTCAAGAAATGGAACATAAATCTATAGGATGCATCCATAACTAGTAACAATCATTGACTCTCTAATGGCGTTGAAAGACACTCAGTCTTTCAGTGGTTATAGCAGTGAACAGGGCTCCTAAGGAGGGAAGGAAATCAAGTATTGTGCCTGTATTCAAGAAAGTAAAGCAAACAAAAAAACACCTGGTAAGGTGACAATCAGAATGGTTGAGCTCAGAAAGTTGTACACAGTGACACCAAGCCTAGCTAAAGGCCATTACCTGCTGTTGTACCCAAAGTGTTTATACTGACTGTGGTGCTGGGACTGCCACAGTTCAAGAAGTGTTTGGACAATGATTTCTAACATAAGATTTGATCTTTGAGTGGTCCTGTGTGAAGCCAGGCGCTGAACTCAATCCTTGGGGGTCCCTTCCAATTCAGGGTATGTTATGATTTCATCACTCCTATGCTGGTGAATGTCTTCATGAATGATCTGGCTGTTGGAACAGAATGTGCCATCAGTAGGCTTGCAGAGAGTAGAAGCTGCTGGATGCACCTGTGCTGCCACTCAGAAGGATCTTAACAGGCAGAAAAGATGCACTGGCGGGAACATCCTAAATTTCAGCAGGCGGAAATGCAAAGTCCTACATCTGAGGAAAAATTACCACTGACAATTCATACTGGGGCCAAGTGGCTGGAGATCACCTTTGCAAAATAGTCTGAGTATCAGTGGGTGCCTATCGTTGACTATCAGCTAGCAGTGCACCCTCGTGGTCTCAAAAGCTAAAAGCCTGCCCAGCTGCAAGAGGAAGGAAGGACAGAGCTAACAGGTTGACAGAGATGCATCTGAGTGCCGTGTCCAATGCTGAGGTCCCCAGTGAGACAGATGTGGATATGCTGCAGAGAGAGTCCAGTAAGGGGCCAGAAAGATCACAGAATCATAGGGGACCACCCAGTCCAACCCCCTGCTACAGAAGTTCCCCACAGTGTGTTACTCAGGAAAGCATCCAGGTGTGTTTTGAATATCTCCAGAGAATGAGACACCTTCTCTGAGCAGCCTGCTCCAATGTTCTGTAATCCTTTTAGTAAAGAATTTTTTCTTCGTGTCTGTATGGAACTTTGTATGTTTCATTCTGTGCCCGTTGTCCCTTGTCCTGTCGCTGGGCACTGCTGGAAAGAGCCTGGCCCCCCATCCACTTGGCTCCCACCCTTTAGATACTTATCAGCATTGATAAGATCCCTACTCAGCCTTCTCTTCTCCAGGCTGAGCAGCCCCAGGTCTCCCAGCCTTTCCTCATGAGGGAGATGCTCCAGGTCTCTCATCACCTCTGTGGCCCTCAGCTGCACTTTCTCCAGCAGTTCCCTGTCTTTCTTGAGCTGAGGAGCCCAGAACTGGGCACAGCACTCCGGATATGGCCTCACCAGAGCACAGTATAGGGGAAGGACCACCACTCTCAACCTGCTTGACTACACTTCTTTTCATGTGCCCAGAATATCAGTCAGTCTTCTCCTTCTTGAACCTTGTCATTAAACTCAGAGTCGAGGGATCTTCCTAATCAAGGGTGAGGCAGAGGAGGTGCTGAGCCTCAGCCTTGTCTGTGAGCACCGGCACCAGCCTCACAGGTAAGAAATTCCAGTTAGCTGGCTGCTAACCCTGTGTGGATTCAGGTGCTTTTTTCCATCACAGTTTTGCTGCTTCTTGTGTCCTCCCCCCTCCCTGAGAGCTCTAAACAAAAAACTTCCATCTGAAAAATTTGTGGCCAAGGAAAAGATGAGACACGTTCCTCCTGGTCTCACTTCATGTGTAAATGAAAGCAGTGACAGTCTGAAAGAAAAACAACCACTTTTTCTTTGGCTACTCTCATCTGATCAACCTGAATTATCTTTGAAGTTGTGTCTCCTGAGTTTATTTTTTCCTAGGAAAATCTAGATCTCTGGGTTTTCTTATGCTTCTTTTTTTTCCCCTCCTCCCTGTGATAGGATGGAAAGACAGGTAAAACATTTCCCACTTGTGTTCTGTCAACTGTGCTGGTAACTTCAAAGAGCACGGTTCTGTCATTTCACAGAATCACAGAAACACCAAGGTTGGAAAAGACCTACCAGATCACCCAGTCCAACCATCCACCCATCACCAACAGTTCTCACTAAACCATGTCCCTCTACACAACATCCAAACGTTCCTTGAACACCTCCAGGGTCAGTGACTCCACCACCTCCCTGGGCAGCCCATTCCAGTGCCTGACCACTCTTTCAGAGAAGTAGTATTTCCTAACGCCCAGCCTAAATCTCCTCTGGTGCAGCTTGAAGCCATTCCCTCTAGTCCTATGGACACTTGCAGCTGTCCAATCCTTAAACTGGAACAAACTGGGGAACAAAGTGTTCTCCTTAACTGAGATGATGAAACAGAATTTGAGCAACAAAGTGCCTGTCTTTCCAAAGAAAACTCTGAGGGAAAGTTTTCATTTTCAAGTGTAGGTTTTGTGTCCTGCCTGTTTATCAAAGCTGGAGTGTGTGCTCCAGCTTCCTGTACGCATAGATCCTTGCACATCTCTGATGAAGCCATGATACTAATTACTGAAAATGAACACTGATAGAAGTTCTCCATGTTGTTTCCTTGTTGAGTTGTTCATTATCTGCTTTATTTGTCTCGCTGAAATACTTTGGTGCGTGTTTACAACCACAGAATGCTACCTCCACAATTCAGCGATACGTGCAAGTAGAGTTCAGGCTTCTTAATGAGAAGTAATTCTTAATGTGGCCTGGTTGTTCCCATGGCGTGCTCACAATAAGTTGTTCTCAGAATAAATAGGACTGAACCGAGACTTAGCAGTGTGTTCATAAATTTTTGTGCCTCAGCCAGTCCTTTTCTCCATGACAATACTGTCTTGGAACTACTGCTCCATAACTAACACTTCAGAAGTTAAAGTCTCTCTGAGTGTTCCAAAGTGTTGCAGGCAGATAGATGGTTGAATCCTCAACAATCTTAATGAGACAGCTAACTGTGTTTTAATTTCATGGACAAGCCAAGGAAAAAGAGCCACAGAAAAAAGAACAGCAACAAAAACAGGCAGATAAAAATAACAGAACAGGTCAGATCTCGGTTTGCAGGCATGGGCAGTCTGTATTTCTTTTGAAGCTCAGCTTCTACTTTATGACCAAATAAAAAGGTGACCCAGTCAGGCAATGCAATTAAAAAATACATAGCTACCATAAAATCCTACAATGATCGGTGTTGAAAAGGACCTTAAAGATCATACAGTTGTGCCCAAACATAATTCTGAGTGCTAAAATAATCCCATATTCCCTAAGGTGGATTTCTGTAGAGAAATTAGTAGTCATAAAGAAGTGGGGAGGAGCCCTCAACTGCTAACAGCTGAAAGAAATAAGATGGCATTATAATTAAGAAAGGAAGGATTGACATGGGCAAAGGTATCCTGTTGTCTATACACAGCAGAGAATTTCAGCTCTAATTCACTGGTCTTGCACTGGTGGTGCAAGACAGAGAAACAGAAGTGAGGGATTTGAGTTCTGTGGCTGGTGAGAAATCAGCAAACAGCTGAATCAAGATTGATCTTTACCAAATGTTTACTAATAGTGTGCTGTTTGGTGCAGGTTATTATTTCTGGTGCATCATTCTTACATCTGGAGAGATCTACAGTGTGCCCAAATCACAGGCAAGGTCAGGGCTATGGAGAATCATTAGTAAAGCCTTAGTCCTCTAGCATTAACAAGGTTTTTGCTACATTGCTTGCGAGCTGGAGTAGCAAACATTCTTCACTTTGCATGCCTGGGAAATAAAGCCCTCAGTTCAAGGCCTGCTGTGGGCATGGCCAGGTGATGTGAGTCACAGGGATGAGGAGCTGTATCCCCTAGCTTTTTGGGGGCTGAGTCAGGGAGATGAGGGCTTGCCTATGTGGTCAGCAACTGGCAGCAGGGCTGTGGATAGGTGAGGATAATCTATTTTTGATGAAGAAAGTACTGTGTTATTGTCTAGCTTGTGTTCTAATGATCAGATATTCCTTTCTTTTCCCCCATATTCATAGCTCCTTGTTCAAGAGGCATCATGCTTACAGACCAGTGGTGAAGCAATGCTGGAAAATGTGAGGAAAGTGTGGCTTGTTATCTCTCTGAGCTGCAGACAGGAGATGGAATGCAGGAGTAAGTAGGGATGGACTTAATGTTTGCCTCTGGGTTGTAGGTGCTACTTCCCACTGCAGAGATGCTGTCCTTAGGGGAGTTTGAGTGTGTACTGAAAAGTAAAATCAAGAGGAAAAGAAAATTCAGAAAATTCACCATTGTATCGTGCTATATTATAGATCTGCCCCTGCAAGTTGTAAGGGAACTGTTAAATTACTCCCGATCTTTCTCTTGTTATAACAGTAGCTCCTAGTGGTGGTGGTTGTGAACTAATCTGATTGTCAGAGGGGCTGCTTATGCAGAATAGCTTTTCTATTGCCGGCATTGGTCTTAGACATATTCACATGCTAACAATGAAAAGTTTTACTCTTATTCTTATATTTTGCTTTTATCAAGTGTTTATCAGACTAATGCCTTCCCTTGTAATCAAGAAAAAGAAGTCAAATTTGTAAAAATTCAAAAAAGATCCAAAAAAGAAAAAAAAGAGTCTTTGATGTTTCTCAGATTGGTTCATGTTTTAAAACAAATCTCTGAAATGAAACCAGTAGAACTTCACAGCTTCTAACAGAAAGCCAGGATTTTGAAACCTTAGGGTTTCAATTATCCCACGCTGTTCAGCAGATGGAAGCCTCAGTTTGGGAAGGATATAGCTTCCTGCTAAAGGATTCCTTTTAGGAGTGGTGTAAGTTTTTCATGGCATTTAGGATAGTAGCTGAAGCCACCCTGTAGTAAACAGACTTAAAATTCCTCTTATAAGCTGCCTAGTTCTTCTGCTCAGGTCCTGGTTTGAGCCTTCCTTTAACTGAATTATCAGATAGCTTAGATAGTGCAGATGTGATTCAGAAACAAAGTCTGGCAGCAAAAGCAAACAGCTATGGTGAAATGCTTATTGCAACATGATAGGAATACAGAGGCCAATACCTCATGTAACGTTGAACACAAATACTCCCTGCAGTGTGTTTCAATTAGCATAAAAGTTTTTTGCTCATGTGAGCTCATCTCCCTTAAGGAGGCACGCATGTAGTGAAAGAAGATGTCCTGTGCATTAACTCCTTTGGAAATAATCCCAAAGTGAACTTCAGTCACTTCAGTTTTGTTGCAGCATCAAAAGGTCGGCACGTTAGCTTGCATTAGAACCATAATTTCACTGTCTGCAGTGGAGTTTTATTTTGCTCTTCTGATTTTTTTGTTTTTCTTTTCTGTACTGCTCAGGCTTTGGGGAAGAAGTCACTGGTAGGAGTCTGCTTATGGGACCAGGCCAAAAACACAAATACACTGGGATACCATGTGAAAGCAGCTTGCAGCAAAAGGGGTGGGAAAGCAAGTGGCAGTCATTGCTGTCTGTGTGCTGTGACCTGTTCATGGTAGGCCTAAACAGCTTCAACACAGACGGTTCACAAACATTGTCACTAAGTCTCAACAGGCCTCAACAGATGAGAGTGACTGTATTTTCTTAATGCCTTCTGAGCCATAAAGAGAAGACTTCCTTTGTGAAAAGGATGAGACTAGGCATTTTGCTGAGCTGAGCAGGCTGGGCAGTTCAACATCCACATCGTGCTGCTGTCGTGCATGCTGCTCTGCTGGAAGTCTGCAGGAACCATTGTCCTGGCAGCATCACAGGTGGGAGATGTCCCCTGCTGCCCAAACCTGACTCCTGCTGAGGTCACTTAGACCTGTTGGTAGCGCTGCTATGTCTTTGCTGTGGTGGACTGCACTGCCTTTCCACTTGTAAAATGGCAAAGAAATGAGAAGGCAAGAACCAAAACCTGGTTATTGTGGCTTAATTGCTCACTTAGATGTTGTAAGGTACAGATGTGTTTACTCTTTTGTAGCATTACACTTGGGAAAAGAAAAAGCAGAAGTGAAGAAAATGATGATGAGGTGGATTCATTTGAAGGCAGCTGGGGTATTTCTTCATGTGTTTACTCTCTTGTCTCTCTCTGCAAAATATCTGTGCACAACCCTGCCTTCCTGCACAGCCTTCTTTTAAGAAGGAAAAGAAGGGTGGATTTTTGTTGCTGTTTAACTGCAGTGCAGTCCCTGGTTGGAACTGGTTTGCACGGAAGGTGGGTTTCAATTTGCCTGGGGGGGTCACAAAATTGCAGAATGGTTTGGGTGGGAAAGGGACCTTGAAGGTCATCCAACCCCTGCCATGGGCAGGGCTGCCCCCCACAAGCTCAGGCTGCCCAGGGCCCACCCAACCTGGCCTTGAGTGCCTCCAGGAATGGGGCACCGCAGCTCTGGGCAGCTTTGCCAGGGGATCACCACCCTGTGAGTGAAGAATTTCTTCTTAACATCTAACTTAAATGTCCCCCCTTTTAGCCTCAAGCCGTTCCCCTTCGTCCTATCTCAAGGGGTGGCTGTGCTGGACTGCTGCTGCCATTTCTGGACGTGGGGTGCGAGAGGGGTGCGGGTGTCCCTGGGCAGCGGTATGTGCTGCCGCAGGCGGAGCTGTGCTGCTTCCACTGGGGCCTGGCTCAAAGCCGCTTTCAGGGGAACCTTTTTGTGAAACGAGGCGCTTTTCTCGGTTTGATGAACTTCCTGGCGCTTAGACGTGTGGAGAAGCAGGAGGGAGAGGCGGTGCCTCAGCGGAGGCCGCGCAGAGCAGGCGGGAGGCTCTGTCGCCTCAGCACCCGGAGGCTGCGGATGGGGATCACACCGGCGCGGTGTGGGAGCTCCGGGCTGACCGCGGAGGGCCGCGGGGCGCTGACAGGCGGTGGCCGCGCCCGCTGACAGGGCGGCCCGGCTCCGCCCTCAGGCGGCGGCGGCGGGAGCGGCGCGAGGTGCGTGTTTACATTCCGCCGCCGCTGCACGTTGCCGCCGCGAGGCGGGCTGCCATTGGCGGGCGGGAGGCGGCGGCTCCGCCCCGGGGCCGGGCCTCGCAGGGCGCGCGGCGTGCGCGGCGCGTGGAGCCGCCCGGCATAGGGAGTACCTGCGGGAGCCGGGCGGCGGTGGCGGCACGGGACGGCGATGCGGGGCGGCGGGGGTACGTGCGTGGAAACGGAGGCGGCGGGCGGAGCGAGATACGGCGGCGGCGGCGGAGCGGCACTCCCCGCCCGCCACTCCCTCGGGTCGCCTTCACCGGGGGAACCGAGGCGGGCGGCCCCCGGGGTGCGCGGGCGGCGGCGACGGTGGGGTGTCCTCCGGGCCGGGGTGGGCGCCGAGGCCGAGGGGCGGCGCTGGGGCAGCGGGGCGCGGGCGCGGGGCGGGGGAGCTGTCTGCCGCCCTCGCACATGCGCAGCGCGGGCGCGGGCCGCGCTATATAGCGGCTTGGCGCCGGCGGCACTGCAGCAGCGCGGCCCGGGCGGCGGCGGCGGAGGTGCGTGGGGAACCGCGGGGGGCAGCGGGCGGGAAGGAGCCCACCGCACGTCGATGCGGTGTTCGGCGATGGTAGCGCCGGCGGGGCGTGCAGCGGGGACGGGGGGATCGGGGCTGGGGGCATCAGGGGGTCGGATGCTGGGGGCACAGGGCGTTGGGGGCACCATACGGTGCTGGGGCTGCGCGGGGTCGTGCGGATCGGTCCGGGGCTGATGCGGCTCTTAGCCCCGCGGGCGCTGCGGAGGCGCGGGCGGGAGCGGCGGGCGGGATACGCGCCCGGACGCGGTTTTGGAGGGAGAGCGGCTGAGGAGGAACGGCGGCGGCGCCCATCCGAGCCCGCAGCGCCCCGCTCAGCCCCGCGCTCGGCGGGATCCCGACCCGGCTCGCCGCCCGCCCGCCGCTGGTGGGGGCGGGGAGCGCTGTTGGCGCGCTGACCCCGTTTGCCGCCCGCCCGCACCCCGCGGCGCTCCGGGGCCGCCGCGTCCCCCAAGGCGAGGCCTCGGCTCCCCGCGCTGCCCCCGTTCCCCCCGAGGGACGCGTCCCCGCCTCGAGTGTCCTGTTGAGAGAAACGTCCCGACTGAGGTGGGGTGTCCGCCGGCGCGGGCTCCCCGTGAGGTGGCGGCGCTGTCCCGGAACCCCTCCCGCGTTTTGGAGGGAGCCCGGCGCGCACCGAGGCGGGAGCGAGAGGAGGGGTGGGGAGCCGAGGTCCTGCCGCCCCGATACCCCGTGCAACCCCGCCTGGGGGAGCTCGGCGCCTTCTGCAGGGACCCCAAGTGTGGGCAGCCCAGTCCTGCCCCCCACCCCCCCCCCAACCAGTTCTGTCTGAACCCCGCTCGCCCCGGGGCCGGCCGAGGCGCGGCGCTGAGAGGCCGCCTCCTCCTCCTCCCCGCTCTGCAAATTGGCGCGGAACCGGCGCAGAGAGGCGGCCGCAGCGCGGGCAGCTCGGCCCGGCAGGTGGGGGCGGCGGGAGGGAACCCCCCCAGTGAGTGAGTGAGTGTGTGTATGTGTGCGTGTGTGCGTGTGTGTGTGTGTGTGTGTGTGCAGCCCGCCTGGGGTGCCTCCTCCATGCCCTCTCTCACGGGAAAGGCTGTTTGGCTGCTTCCCTCCCCCCACCTGACAAAATGAGCCCCAGGTAGGCATAGGCGAGCTGTGTAAGGGAGCGCCCATCTGCTGAGCGATGCGCTGCGGGGATCTGGGTTAAGCACCGTGACACCTCCAAGGGCTCATAGAATGGCCTGGGTTGAAAAAGACCACAATGATCATCTAGTTTCAACCTCCCTTCTATTTGCAGGATTGCCAACAACCAGATCAGGCTGCCTGGAGCCACATCCAGCCTGGATGTGGGGCAGCGTTTTTGTGTATCACAGGGATCCCATGCGAGGTGTGCCTTGCACCAGTCAATTAATGGTGCCCTTCTGTCTCAGTTCTGAGCCACACATGGCAAAAAGCAACGTGGTTGCTTTGTCTTAGGGCACAAAGCACCCAACTTTCAGAAGATTCACTAATCCAGCTGTTATTCCTTTGATCCAGGTAGAGAGATCTTACCGCCCGAAGATGTCAAGACGCAGGTAAGCTGTCAGCATTGTGACACACCAACGTGCCCTTTGCTCGCCTCCCAGCTGCTGCCCCCTTAATGCTGAGTGTCTCTGCCCCTTGCAGCAGCCGACTGCAGGCCAAGCAGCAGCAACAGCTGCCCCTGTCATGTCAAGAAGAGACTCCACGTGAGCTGCAGGCACCAGAGCATCTCCAGACCAGGAAAAGGAGAACAGCAGAGGTGACCCACTTGATTGACTCAAAATTTAATGTTGCACGTTATTATGGTCACTAGGATGGGGGAAACCTTCTCTCTGCAGAGCTAAAAAATGGGGCAGGATTAGCAATAGTTTGCTGTATCTTTAGAGGTCATGGGTGTGCTGGTCATTGTCAGCTTACTGATGTGTGGTTTTCTTTTCAGCAGGAGATTAAGAAGAAAGAAGATGGGAAAGTTGCTAAAAAACATCAATATGAAATTAAGGTATATCAGTCTTTGGATACTTGTTCAGACTAGGTGAAGGAATCTGTCTCGTTAAGATTGGTGAATGTGAAATCATGCATTCCACGCTGGAAAAGGGGAAATTTCTTTCTGTGGATGTGGACAGTATGTGATCTCTGTGCCTTAACATCTCTTTATGCTTTTTTTTTTTCTTAACTTTTTTTTTTTCCCTCCTTCACTTTTACAAAGGGTTTGGAACTAAATTCACTCTTAGATACTTCTGTCTGACCAAATAGGTTTTGAGATTTTGTATGCTAAGTAAACTGTATGCACTTTACCTTGAGAAGAAGCTCTGTAGGAAATGTTCAATGTGTTCAAAGGCAGGTCTTGTCATTCTTTGTGAAAGGAATCTCCCTAGTTCCACAGACCATAATTAAAGCTCAGTTGTCACCATTTTGAAGGCTGTCAGCCATTACAGCATTGCATATGCTTCGTGTGCTTAATCAATACGGGTAAGGAGATATAGTGTACAACCAAATAACACTGAAATAAGTTGGAGACTCAGCTGAAGTTACTTAGAATTCTTTCTCTGAAGCTTTCTGCATGAATTGACTTCAGACTCCTCTCCTTTTAAGTCATTGCATATTTGGTGTCGGTGAGTTGAGAGATAGTTCACAGCTGCTGCTTGCTGGGGGGGTATCTAGCTTCGGAGCCGAGATGGGTGGCTCCTCCCTGGAGTACTTGGAAGATAACAAGTTGTTGAATTTCCCTTAAGACAGTAGAACCTCCACCCTCTCCTTTCTTTTCCCTTCACACAGATAAGTAGATAGGACCAGCAACCTAATGTCTTGTTTCTTAGTAGCAGTAAAAACCTATTCCATATGTACTGTAACTGTAGAGCTCACGTGATGGATAGGCTGCGTGTGGGTTCATCACCCCAAGTCAGTTTTTTTCTCAGAGCTGACAACCCTTGGTTTTGTCAGGTTTGTTTCTTCTTACATGTTCCATCTCTTGGCTACAAAAGGTTTTGTCCAGAGAACTTAATGCATGTGACATGTGTTGTTGTTACTGTAGTCTGCATCTTGCTTCTCTTGCTGTCACAGTAAATCCTTCTTTCAGAAGACAACTTGTTTGTGTTGCAGAGTTGTTGGCCGCCCGCAATAACAGGAGGCATCTCACCTTGCATCATCATTGAAACGCCTCACAAAGAATCAGTAACCACTGACTTCTCAAGGTTCAAAAAATACAGGTTCAGAAACCTCTTCATAAATCCATCACCTTTGCCTGAACTCACGTAAGTTGACTGAATGCAGTAGTTGCTCTTTTATCACATGCGCTGAACTACTGTAGAAGTATCTGATATTGTATTGTGCTTGTATAATAGTGGACGGTACTCGTCTCTTCATCCCACAGACAGTTCAATATCTGGAAAAACACTCATCCTGTTGTGGGTTTTTCTCTTCCCCGCTCAGAAATGTCCTGGACAGAGCACTTTTTGCTTGTTGTAGCCATCTTTATGTAACTTAGCACTGGAGCCTGTCCGTGGCTGAAAGGGGTGCAGTGGTTAAAACTCACCTTCTGCCAGCACTATTGAAACTAAGCAACTAATAAAGTGACCAAAATACTGAACAAAGTTTAATAACTTTAGAAGTAGAACTACACAAACGTGCTGCACTGGTAGCAGCATATTTGATGCAGTCACAGTTCCTGTCTTCTAGTTTAGTGAGCAGTGTTGCAGAAGTTACATATGTGTTATAAAGACATTGCTGAAGAGGAAAGGGTAATCACTCAGTCGAGCAGTTTCTTTTGTAGAACATTTGTCAGTATGTTGTTGTAAACCTCTGTTAGTATACTACAAGTATGCTGACTGAGACGGTTTCCCTTTGCAAAGGGATAGGTTAGCTGAGTGGATGGAGGTTCAGAACTGAAAAATCCTTAGACATCTGGGTGTGTTAGGTAAGTGTGCTGGTTACTGTTTGTACAGCCCAACATTAATGAAAAAGCATGCTGCAGTGTGTTACAGAAAACTACTGCTCAAGTGACTGGGGGGAGAACCAAACATTGAAAGGTCAAAATGAGATGAGCCTGTGAAGCAGTTCCTTTAAGAGAACCCATCTGGATGTGCCGTGTTTTCATGCTGCGATCAAAACTTGACTGGAAGTGGGAGATGCTGCATAGTGATGCACTTAGCCTCAGTGCCGTGTCTCTCACTGAGCTTCAAGCTCAGCTTCTCAGTGTTGCTCCTGCACCTGCTGCGTGTTGCTGAACTGCAATTTAAAAAGCAATATACTTCTATCTGTGTCTGGCAAATCCTATTTCTGTAAGTGTTGAGAAGCTTAGCATGCTGAAGGGCTCTCCTGTACTCCCTTAGCAAGTTGCTGGGAACTGCTGGATCCCAAAGATACTCTCAGACACAGACTTCCACACAAAGCATTTCATCCTTGATGTTAACCTCTTGTCAGTCAGTACCTGGTAAAGCTGAGCTCTGTTTTCCACTTAGCAAAATGAGAGGCTGACTCACTCTCTGCTGCCTTCTTCATACATTCCTAACTGCTGTAGGAGGATGAGAGACTTGAGGGCTGCTCACTGAGAGACTTGTGCATTAAAGAAGAGTCTCCAGCTTACTGCTTGTGGTGGCAGCTGGATGGAACTGATCTCAGTTAAAATTGTGAGCAATAGTGGCAATGAGGTCTGTTTAATTTCTCTCCATTCCTGCCTGGGGGAAGGTATTTAATTCTGAAAACTTCAGGGGAAAATTGGCATTATGTTGGTCAATCTGTTGTCCTCCTTAATAACTGTATAGTGAGGGGAGAAAAAAAAAAAGTTAATTCATAATAACAGCAGTTCCAAACTAAAACCAAATCAGATTTATTATATAGGCATTTTCTTGCCAAGTATGCTTGACTGCTGATAAATCAGTAATGACCAAGAACCTAATATTTATTGCATGTTTCTGAGCCTTAAGGTAGATTAGTCACACTGTAAGTCACTGATTGGTCCCTTCCTCTTTTTTTAAAGATCATCTGCAAATAATTTTTCCAAAATGAAAATGGTCAACTCTGTGTGTGTTGTGTTTCTTAGGTAGTGATGTATTTCTTTGTTCTGTGTGTTTTCTACCTTGCCTTCTGGGAAGCCAAGCTTTAAAGTGGCTGAGCTATATGTGCTAATGGCTACCTAAGCAAAATGAGAATCTCTCTGTGGTTGTATGTGCAACTTTAGGATGTATGCACTCAGTTTTATTGGCTGTTCTATGAAACTGGACTTGCTGATGATCCTGACAAGCTGCTGTTGTGATCATGTAACATGTTTAAAGTATGCCTGCAGTTTTCTAATTACTGTAAGGATCTTTTTGTGCCCTGAGTCTTTAGAAATAATGTTTTTATACTCCCCTTATGAAGGTGTGTTTACTTACAATGATTTGTAACTTTATTCCATAGCTGGGGGAATTCCAAAGATGTGTGGCTCAACATCCTGAAGAAGGAGAACCGATACGCTCACTGCAAACACTTCACTTCGCTACACTCAAGTTTGCAGCCACACATGAGGTCGATACTGTTGGACTGGCTTCTAGAGGTGTGTGCTTTGTGTTATTTGCACTGTGTGGTCCTTCTGAGGAGAGGAGGTGAAAACAGAGCTTCTACATTAGGGGTATAATAGCAAAATATACAGCAAATGCCCAAACAATGTTGCAAGTCGCTATTTCTGATCCACTGGGTAAACTGCTCTCGATACACCCTGCCAGTGAACCTGCCAAAAGAGGGCAGTGAGCGACAGTTGTGAATGCTTGTTCTTACTGTGCTACATAACTGCCTGGGAAGGGGCAAAATGTAGCTCTGAGGCACCTGTAGTGGGGTAGCTGTAACAAGTTACTGCAGAGTTCAGGTACATTCTAAGATGTGAAGTCGGAGCTCCATATGCAGTTGCATTTGTATTGAGGACTTGAGTTGTTATATCAAGAGCCTTTGGATGTCAGAAAAAGTAGTGGGGGAAGCAGACTTATTAGTAAATATTTAGTTATATCTTATGAAGAAAGCACATTGGTAGCTAGCATCTGAAGGCTCTTGTTGTAGATGCTTTCTTGCTTGAAGTAGGAATGATTTATTTGTAATGCTTTTCAGTCTAATTTCTGTACTTCAGACTATTCCAGCTGTCAAACAAAATGGAGGTTCTCATTCTGGCAGCCAACACTACATGAAGGAGTACTAGTGTTGTAAATAGAGAGCTATGTTCAGGAGCAGTTTCCAAGAACACGCTGTATTGCAGAATATTCGGTCGCCACTGCCAAAAGCAACCTTTTACTCACGTAGCTCTTGCTCACCAGTAGGAGGGATCTTGCAGGTTCATCAGTTCTGTGATGCCAAGTACTCTAAGGAAGCAGATGTTACAGTGGCACTCACTGCCTGGCTGTTGAACAGTGCCAGTAGTGGATTTCAGGGGAAGGGATGTGCAGTTTTTAGACATGGTATGAATACAGAAACAATGCCACTTGTGTACTTCACGGATTCCTTTAATATGTTGTTGGCACATCACCCCTGGATTGGGTGTGATTTTTATATTTTTAGTCTTGAACTGTTAGGAAATTGTTAATGAAAGCGTTCACATTGACCTCATTACCACTGTCCACCTCAGTATTTCTACATGCCACGCCGAAGTAAAATCACTTGGAATTCTCCAGGAGCTCCTAACCTGGTCTTCTGTAGCATCACTTTGAAGATAATAGAACTTAGCTGTCTTGAGTATTGCTTGTGCTTGGCCAATACGTGTTAATAGAAATCATACACTGTTTTCATGGTGTGGACCTTCTTTGTTCTGAACCTTGTTTGGAGCAGTTATTCATTTTGCAGTAGCACTTCAGTTGGTGAATATTTATTACATCGGCTCTTAAAAAGAACCAAAAAGTGCTCCTGCCAACCAGTTGTGTTCTCTAAGGTCAGGAGGAGATGCAATCCACAAACAGGCTTTCAGCCTTCTCATGAAGTAGCTGGAGGTGGTGAGATTTTGTTCTGCCTTTGCATGCAAGTGAAATAGAGTAGTGAGGCAGGACAATTACTCCTACTTGGGATCTATTTGTTCAGGATTTTTACTGCTGTCTGTAGATTAGAAACTAGGGAAATATAGATATTTTTTGCTGCCCCCACGCTAACAACTGTCTCGTGTAACATGTTGATTAGTGATGGTCTGTATATGTAAAAGATGAATCTGTGTACTGGAGTACTCCAATATGTGTACATGAGTTTTATTATAGAGATGTTTTTTTTTTTTCTATTTGTTGTAGGTATGTGAGGTGTATGCACTGCACAGGGAAACCTTCTACCTAGCTCAAGACTTCTTTGACAGATTCATGTTGACACAGAAGAACATTAACAAGAGCATGCTTCAGCTGATAGGAATTACCTCATTGTTCATTGCATCCAAACTTGAGGTAAGCAGCTCTGTTATGGGGAAGAGAGATTACATATGGAATAACTAAAAAGGTGGTGGTAATGTATTTATTTCTGCTGTCTGAACCTTTAGAACTTAGAGTGCATGTAACACTGAAGGGGAAATCTTTCTCTTTGGTTGTGTGCATGTGAACCTTTTGGAGGGTGGTCTTTGCCCTCCCTCTCAGCAGTGGGAAGGAGACCACCTAAACTTCAGAGTAATGCAAATATCTAGGAGCATTATGTACTGCTTTGTCTTTTTTTTTTTTTTTTTTTTTCCAAACATACACATGTACCCTGGTTGGCAAACAGCCCCAGGGATGGGTGCAGGACTTGAAGAAAACCAAACCTGTACAGCTGATGTCCCTTAAACCCATTTAGGGGAACTTTTCAGAGATGATGTGATCAGTGCAACAATGATGATGAGTTGTGTTTGGTTTCTGTATGTCTCCTGGAAACTCTGTAGCACGTGGTAGGCTAAACTAAGTGGCAAATTTGGGATGTTAAATTTGGGGGTACTTGGAAACTCCCCTGACCAAACTGCTCTTTGCAAAGCGAGGTGGTGAGCTGCAAGCTGTTCTGCTGGCAGGTACCTCTACACCTACCCATATAAGATTGGATAAGATTGGCACAAGTAGCTTGGCTGCATTCTTTTTTTAACTGTCTTTACACCATGGATTCTGGCAGCTATGTTGGCAGTGGAATTTTTGGTCTTCATGGCCACATCAGCACTGACTGATGTTGCACCTACCCTGCATTGCTGATTGTCCTCTGTACTTCAAATGTAGGGTGGCTGAGTAGGAAGTGGTTTTAATAAGAGATTGTTCTGATTGTTCTGTCAGCATTTATTTCATTGAATCATGAAATCATGGAATAGCCTGGGTTGAAAAGAACACAATGATCATCCAGTTTCAACCCCCTGCTATGTGCAGGGTCGCCAACCAGCAGACCAGGCTGCCCAGAGCCACATCCAGCCTGGCCTTGAATGCCTCCAGGGATGGGGCATCCACAGCCTCCTTGGGCAACCTGTTCCAGTGTGTCACCACCCTCTGTGTGAAAAACTTCCTCCTAGTATCCAACCTAAGCCTCTCCTGTCTCTGTTCAAAACTGTTCCCCCTTGTCCATTTTCTCCAAAGCTAAAATGGTTGCAGTAAATCTGTTGTGTTATGCAACACATGACATAGAACCTACTTGTTTTGAGTATCTCCTACTGTGCAAGTTTCAAGTCACTCCATGTAGTAAGAAAAAAAACCAGTTCTAGTGTAAGAAAAGTTAATATTTCAATATGCCAGTACCAAGCTCTGTCTTCTAATCTTTTTCTTCCTCCTTTTGAAGGAAATCTACGCTCCAAAAATACAGGAATTTGCTTATGTCACTGATGGTGCTTGCAGTGAAGATGATATTGTGAGAATGGAACTTATTATGTTAAAGGTAATAACTTGGTGCTTGGAAGACTCACTTGAAATCTTGCTCCAGATTAATGTTGTGTTTTAATATCACTTTCTTCAAGAAGTAGGAGGAATGTGATCTAAAATAAATACTTAAAAGTGTGT
The DNA here is from genome assembly GCF_019238085.1 of Lagopus leucura. NCBI lineage: Eukaryota > Metazoa > Chordata > Aves > Galliformes > Phasianidae > Lagopus > Lagopus leucura. Next base: position 68,708,051 of record NW_024962263.1, on the reverse strand, counting down.
ATGACCTCAAGTATCTTTTGGGAATCTGTGCAATAAATTGAATGAACTCAGAAGGGGAAGCATGGGGGGAAAAGATCAGAGCCCAGAGCAATCTGTGCACGGTTTAAGGTGCTTATGTATTTGTTTAATGCTTACAGGCTTTAAAGTGGGAACTCTGTCCTGTGACAATCATCTCCTGGCTGAACCTCTATCTTCAAGTGGATGCTCTGAAGGATGTTCCAAAAGTGCTTCTACCTCAGTATTCTCAGGAAAAATTCATTCAGATAGCTCAGGTAGGTAACAAACCCTATAGGAAAGTGCTGGTCTGGAGTGTTTATGGTGAATGGTGAAACCCCCAAAAGCTGAAGAATTTCTTGTTTCATAGTCGTTTTCACCTCACTTGTTACTTTGTTAATGAATATGCAGGTTTGACTCAGCCAGACAGCTGCATACAAGCCTTAAGGAAAAGCAGCCAGGTGTCTGCCTCCCTGCTCTCAGATATTATCACTTTCTCTGCATGCTCAAAATTGCTGCTCACTGCAGTGTTGTGCACACAGCAGGCAGAGGGCCCAGTTAGCTGCCTTTCCCTGTGTTAGCTGCAATGGTGTTTCTGCCCCAGAATGCAGGATCAGTGGTGTTTTCACTCTGCTTTGCAACTACTGTGGTTCAATTTCAAGTACACAAGACCAGCCTCAGAGATGTTTACTGAAGAGTCAATTGAACTAATTAATTCACTGAGATATTCTGCAACTTTTTTAATGTAAGGTAATACTTTCCTTGAGCTCTGCCCACAGCTTAAAGGTTAAACTCACATTAGTACAAGCACTCTGTCTTGCACGTTACTGTTTTGGTGAGACCTGCTTTACTGCAGTTGGTGCTACAAATAAACTAGATGCATGCAGTTGATTCTAAATAGCACAGCGATGCTGCAGAGCATGAACAGGGAGTGTAGATACTTCCTGGGATAGGATTTTACCAAAGTGTCCTCTTGGAATTTATAACACTTATGTCCTCAACTCTATTTCCTCAGCTTTTAGACCTGTGTATTTTGGATGTGAATTCTTTAGACTTCCAGTACAGAACACTAGCTGCTGCTGCACTCTGCCACTATACCTCAACTGAAGTAGTGAAGAAAGCTTCAGGTAAGAAGCATCTGGTTAGACAGTGATGGCTGTTCCCTGCCTGATGTTGTGAAGGGTGTGCTGGTTAAGGACTGCAAAAGCTCTGCAAGGATACTAACAGTTTGTTTTTCTGTGGGGCTTTTCTTTTTTTCTTATCTCCTCTGCCTTTAACATTGTTACCACCGTTTCAGACATTACCAAGACCTGAAACAGAAGGAAGAGCTTTCAGAAGCACAGCGTTAGCTAAGGGAATTGAGCAGACACTCGCTTGCTTGCTTGCTTTTTGGGCCAGTAGTGCCCCTCTAATAGATTCTGACTGTTTGGTCACTAGCAGTACTTTTATTTGGCAATTTTTTTCCCAAAATACAATTTACAGCAGGGCATCCTTGGCTGTCAGTGGCACTCAGCCTTTGTGTGGATCCCATAAGTCTCCCTTACAAAGAGCTGCTGCCACCTGACCAAGTTCAGCACTGTGTTGCTTGAGGTGTCTTAAAGGCAGCGCTATGGTGTGTGTTTGCTTTAGAGCATGAACCAAAAATCTCACTCACTGAAAAAGTCACAGTAGGGTAAACTGTTACTTTAATGTCCTGGGGAGCAACAGAAACCCTCCTGGCCACAGAGCTGTTTTTTTCTTTAGGCTTGTGGTCATGTCCTTTGCCACAAGTTTAAGTAACAAATGCAAGGAAATGGGGATTTCTGGGAGGGTGAATTCTTACCTACGGCTGTATTTATTTTAAATTGCCAATCCTCTAGGAATTCTAGTTAGGAGACTGTACAACTCCTTCAGAACTTCTAAGTGTATCACTGTGTTTTCTCCTGTAGGCTTAGATTGGGACAGCATTTCAGAATGTGTAGAGTGGATGGTTCCATTTGTGAACGTGGCGAAGAAAGTCTCTGTGAAACTGAAGCATTTCAAGAAGGTTGCAGTAGAAGACTGCCACAATATCCAAACACACACAAACTACTTGGACATGCTGGTAGGTGGCTTGCAGAGCTGTGCTTTATACAGCCCTTCTTCTGAGGTGCTGAAGGCTCTCCAGGCTGACGGGGTCAGCATGCCACACCTTGTGGTTCTGGCTTTCTGGAGATAAGCTGCATGTGCTCTCACGAGCTGTGAGCAAAGAGTTGGGTGAGGATTACTGGTGAAGTGTTTAAAAGGTGGTGCTCCTTGCCATGAAACATAGCTGTGGAGTACCTGAATTGTACTGGCAGCATGAGGGAAAAAGCTTCCTAATGCCAGTAAGGCTGGAACATAGAGCTCTGTGTGCTATTAACTGTCTTCTTCACCCTCTCCACAGGAAGAAGTTAATAGTGGAGTAGCAGCTACTGCCCCAGGTCAGTTATCACCTGTATCAACAGCAGGAATAATAACTCCTCCCAAGAGCACAGAGAAGAAATGAAATTTGGACAGCAATCCTTATGGACAGTTTAAGAAAAAAGACCAGGTGCTTCAGAACAAGACCATACTAAGGGTGACTCACTTCAATGATCTTTACTGCTATTCAAGACGTGAGCAGTAAGGGATGCATCAGAGTGGCGGATGGAACTGATAGCAGCATCTTCCTTGAGACTTGATCAAAGAACTCAGACCAAGCATCCCTCCCTGTGTCATCGCAGGAGCGTGGGCTACTCGAGTCCCTTCTCAAACGACTTATGTAGCTCAACTCTCTGAACATTCCTAACTTATGAATTTCAGGAACATGTTTTGAAACGGCTGAGTGGCAAGGGTTGTCCACTCAGTGTGTCAATGTGCTTTAATGTGGGATAGCCACACGTGAGACCTTGGTGCCAGCATGTACGTATTACCTCTTCTTGACCTTTCTTTTCTCCAGGAGCTTACTGCCTGTAAGTTAGTCAGCTTATGAGCTCAGGTGCAGTATTACAGAGGTCAGTGAGTAAACAGTTTACATTTCTGAAACCACTGTGCCCTCACATTAAGGCAGGGCCAGCCCTGTTTCAAATCTTAGCTTCCTCAGGAGGTCAGTAGCTCCTGTTTAGGGCTGCCATAGACTTCAGTTCCCATGAATCGCTGACCTCAGGTAAGAGTACAAACAGAACAATGCTGCTGAAGTAATCTTAACTGGATGCAGTACAGTCTTGGAAGGAAGGAGTTCTATTTCATAAGATTCAGTCACCAGCTTTCAATAGGTAAGAACATAATGAGCAACAAGCTGTTTTTCCTACCCTTTCCCATTTTGGTTCTCTACAACCACTCAAATCCTGCCAGCAGTGTTAAGAAGCAACTGTGTTCCTAACCAGCATTAACTACTGTGTTAGTGGAATATCCACTACCTCTGGATGTGAGGTGCTCCTCTTGAAGAGACAGTATAGGGAAAGCTGGAATGTGGTCCCCGTCCCTCTGGCAAGATGCTTCCACGTGCAGAAGCACATAGGGCCAATTCCCAGCATCGAGCAACGCAAGAAGCTGCACTACAGCAGCAACTCATTAAACTCTTCTTTGCCACCTTTGCAAACTTGAATTCAGGGCTTCTTCAAACAGTCCTTTCCAGAAATACCTGAAGTTATTGTTTTAGGGCTTCTGTACAGTTTGTAAAGATATGGTGTTTTATTATAATATTTCATCTATTTCTATAAGAAAGATACCAGACTGTAAATGTTGTATAAAAATTTAAATGAATTTTTAAAAATAAAAAAAAAAATCTTGAAAGAGGTTTTTCTGTCCCTTTTCATGTGTTTTATGGTAGTCCTCCAGCATTAGCCTAGAAATAAAGCTTTGCCATCGCTTGAAGAAACTTCTTTTTCCTCCTCTGTGCAGCAAGCTGTAGGACTTCCTCAGGATTGCTGGCGTTCAGCTCTGTCTGCCCAATAGCTTTTATCTTAAAAAAAAAAAGACAGCAGTAGCAACAGTTATTGCACACGGCTGTTCTGTTACAGTTTCCAGTGCTAGTCAACAAAATGATGGATGGCTGGATACTTCTGCAGCACCTTGTGCCCTCTGCCCTACACCACCACATGCACCTAACACAGTTCAGACTGAAATACAATTACAGCTGGAAGTGGCAATTATGTTCAAGAACTCCTCCCCCAAAGCACAGCCTTTACTCACCGCTATCTGCCTCTTGTCTGTCTCACCTCTCTTGTGGTGGAGATCTAATGAGAAGTTAAGGCAAGCATAGATGTAAGATCTACTCACTTTCTCCAGCCATGAACACCCAGCCTAAGCATTAGCAGCATTCTATTGAAAGGATACATGTCAAGTACTCCAAGATTGTGACATCCCAGATGTATTCATAGTATGAATCCATGGCATCATGACTGAAAGAAAACACAGGTGATTATATATGTAATTATATATGTAATGTTTGTATAGCAACATGTTACTAGTCTAACCTGTAAGTTTTACTGTAATAATTACCTGTTTTGTTCCTGCAGGGCCTTGAATGCAGTTTTATAGTCTACTTCTCTGAGGAACTGGCACAAAATAGCCACCTGCAAAGATACACCAGGAAAAACTTCTTTACAGAAGGGTTGTTAAGCACTGCAATAGGCTCCCCAGGGAGGTGGTTGAGTCACCATCCCTGGCTGTGTTTAAAAACCATTTGGATGTGGTGCTCAGGGACATGATTTAGCAGAGGACTGTTAGTTAGGGTAGTATGGTCAGGTTGTAGTTGGACTCAATGATCTTTAAGGTCTTTTCCAATCTAAACAATTCTATGATATGAAGACAGGCTCAGGTGTCTTTCCCAGCCTTAGGCCCCACTAATGGGAGTCTGCCACAAGATGCAGTGACCCCATCCAGCTTCCAGACCCAGGCAAGAGCTCCTTCCCTTATGGAGCAGCGGGGAGAAAAAAAGTTTAAAAAAAGACTTTTCCAGACAAACGGGAAGGGACAGACCAGGCTTCAGGGTTTCTGAATGTATTTACTAAGGTCTGACATAGGAGCTACTATAAGCTTTGAGCACTCAATTGCTACATGTAGTTAGTAGGTGAAACAAGGCTACCATTATTTAAATATTAAAAATAAATGGGGGACAAAACCAAAACGATTCACCTCTGACTATTTCTATTTCTGCAATAATCAGGTTGGATATTAGGAAAAATTCCTTCTCCAGAAGAGTGGTGAAGGAGTGGCACAGGCTGCCCAGGTTGGTGGGGGAGGCACCATCCCTGGAGGTGTTCAAGAGACACGCAGGCATGGCACTGAGGGGACGTGGTTACTGGGCATGGTGGGGATGGGCTGATGGTTGTACTAGATGACCTCAGTGGTCTTTTCCAACCTTAATCATCCTACGATCATTTCCAAGTGTGCATTTATTTACTTGTTAACTTGGGTCCTTAAATATTCTACAGGCAATGGGAACAAATGATTTTACTGCAGGTTGCACTTGCAAGGAAAGCTGGACTCCAGTTTTACTTTTAGAAAATTTCCCTGTAGCTTCTGAATTCAAAATGCTTACAGATGCCATTTCCTGAGTACCACACTTGGGCTCTTACCTGTGTGTGACAGTTGAGTAAGGAGCAACACTTTATCATTCTTTTTATCACCTAAGAATGGTTAAAGAAAGTTTTCAAACTGTTAGCAATGGAACAGACTGAGCAACAAATCTCTGTTCATTTTTCAAATAGGATCAGCTATACATCAACCTTCTTCTAACCCCTTCCCTCATCCTCGTGTTTGGGCACACACCAGCATGCAGCTGAGCCCAGCAGAGCTCACAGAGCAGAGCACTGCACTCGTGGGAGGGGCTGCTGCAAAGCAAGCTGCAGCACCGGGGCACAACATCCCTGCCAGGAGCTCTGGACAGCTGCAGCCTGGCACTGAGCATAGCTCTGACTGGGCTATGAAGGGTCAAAAATCACAAGAAAAAGAGGCTGAACGCTCACTTCCCATACAGACAGAAGCATACAAGCAGAAGCAACAGAGCAGGGTATGAAAATAACTTCCTGTCCTGGACACAGACAAGCAGTTTCTTCCCACCACCTGCTGAAATGCAGCAAATTCATATCTACAGAGCATGGGAATGCTGAATCCATCCCATCCCCTTACACACTTAAATTCCATTCCAACACCGTAACTCACCTGGTCTGTGAACACATCGGGTGGCACCATCTTATTGAAGAAATCGGAGCACACAGCTCCTGCCTGCAGGTAATAGTGAAGGGCTGCCGAATACTGGTTTGTTGCTGCAGCGGAAAAAGGGCAAAACAAGGACTTACCATTGAATAGAGCAGTTCATTTCTAAGACTCAGATCAGTTGTTTATAGAACTATTCAGACCCTGTTAGCTAAATTCTATTTAGAAGATGACTTGCACGCCAGCTGTAAAAACACGAGAGGTAGCAACATTTGTAGAAAAGCACACAATCAGGCAAACCACCAACACAGGCAAAGGTCTGAGCTCTGAGAATTCGTTTTCACTTTCCAGGTATTTGATCCCAAGCCCACCAGCTTCAGAGCAGGAAAGGAGTTTGCTTCTTGGAACTCAGCACATGGGTGGCAGGGAGGTTCAGGCAGCCCAAGTACCCCTGCTCTCTCAGGTACCAGCTTCAGAGGTACCCCATATAAACCTCCTCTCCCTGAGATGCTGTTCCACTTCATACAAGTGAGCACTCTGTTCAGTTTTGGGCACCTCAGTACAGAAAGGACATGGAGGTGCTGGAGCAGGTCCAAAGAAGGGCAGCAAGGCTTGTGAAGGGTTTGGAGAATATGGCCTACGAGGAGAGACTGAAGGAACTGGGGCTGTTTAGTCTGGGGAAAAGGAGGCTGAGGGGAGACGTTATTGCTCTCTTCCAATATCTGACAGGTGACTGCAGTGAGAGCAGAGCTGGTCTCTTCTTGTGACTGGACAAGGGGAAATGGCCTCAAGTTGTACCAGGGTAAGTTTAGGTTGGATATCAGGAAACACCTCTTTACAGAAGGGTTGTTAAGCACTGCAATAGGCTCCCCAGGGAGGTGGTTGAGTCACCATCCCTGGATGTGTTCAAAAACTGTTTGGATGTGGTGCTCAGGGACATGATTTAGCAGAGGGCTGTTAGAGTTAGGGTAGTACGGTCAGGTTGTGGTTGGACTTGTATTATCTTTAAGGTCTTTTCCAGCCTGAGCAGTTCTATGATTCTATGAAGTAGTAAACACTGCCTGTTTATAACCCTGAATCACTTTCTCATATTTAAGAGGGGAGCTCCAACCACGGGACTACAACCCCTTGTCCCACCTCGAGCACCTTCTGGATAAGTCTGTCTCCCTGTGGAACACTCCTGCATGACACAGCCATCCTCCCATTCAAATGTGCTTTGGAACCATGCACCCTGCCTTCTGCATGAGATGCAGGCACAGCAAATGGACAGCAGTGGCAAAGCACCCCCTCCTCCTGCTTTACTGGCAAAGAAGAACAATCCAGCTTCAATGCTGAATTCCACTAGAATGGAATCTATAGGTAACTGAAGCACAAGAAATACCCAACTAGCTTTGGAGGCAGTTTTAACATTACCATTCTCTAGCACATATTTGTCAGGCTGGCTTGTGAATGTTCATACTTCACAGTGTAAGCAGAGAGAGTGAGGGGCTGATGAAATTTCCAGAGCCTGACTCCAGACAGGGCAGTGAGTTACCAGCCAGGCTGTGCCAGGCTCCCCAGGCAGTGCTAACTGCTGCAGTCCAGCTGCATGTCACAGTGCCTAGAATCTGAACCGCTCCACATCCCAGTGCTGTTGGCTGCTCCCAGCTACGAGCCCCTGGGATAAGCACAGGGGAAGTGGCAGATTGAGGACAGAAAGACAGAAAAGGGTTTCCCATCACAACCAGTACCAAACCAGTTCACGTTTCCTCGTTTACAAACCCTACATACCTCCTGTATAAGATACAGATCCTCTTTGCTCATCTTCTGCTTCAGTAAAGCTGATCTCCACATTTGAACACAAACACTATCCACAAAACTTTTTCTTAACTTAATAAAATACTAATATTACACTAATATACCACTTGAACAAAGCAAAATCATCAACAACTCTGAAAGTTTCCCTTACCCTAGGAGCAAATCCACACGATCTGCTGAAAGCTGTCTGTCAGCTCAGACAGCCTCCTAGGCAAAGTCACCTACACTACTGCCCCCAAAGACCCTGAAGTCACATCACAAAAGCTTCTTTGCATAGAAGGAACTATAAGGAGGGTTATGAAGGCAGGCAAACTTTACAAAATAAACACTGCCCCCATGCATGCAACAAAAAAAGATACTGGCGTTGCTTACCAAAATAAATATCTGCCTGGATAATTAACCAGAAGTGGTTGTTGGAGTTGATTGTCAGTGCATAGTTGACCAGCTCTTTCACTGTAACAGCCACGGCTTCAAAATCCACTGACTGAAGGCTAAAGGGAAAAAAAGGAGAAAAAAGAATTCCCAGATGATTGTGCAAGGCTGCAGCTCCATGGAGCCTCTGGACTGGAGAGATGCAGGTCAGTCTGGCCAGGACAAACCAAAACATGCCATGTGCCACTTCATATTTTGGCAATTATTTTGACATCTTTCAAAACCATATCAGTTACTTCGTACTAAAATATCACAGAGCTCACATAGCTACACAGAGCCTAGTAAAGTACACAACTTAAACTAAATAATAACCCTGTTTCTTGTACCTGGATCTCCATCAATACCATCAAGTTAGGAACAGAAACCTCCACACAATCAGATCAATCTATCTGCAAACAACAGGGCTCAGTGACGCCCTCATATGCCAACAGTCACACTAATACTGATAACTTCTGCACACCAACTGGAATTAAACCAACTGCCTAAATGCGTTTTTAAAGTCGTCCTTGGAATTAATGATCTTACTTGGGAATAGACGAGGGCCAGATGGAGATGTACTCTGCTGTAATATCATTCACAATATCTTCCTAAGGAAAGGGGGACAATAGAGCAGGTTACAAAGGTAAGTGCTTCAAGAAATCCTAACATCATCCGTATGAAAGATACTAACCCGAACATTATGAAGCTTGACAAACAGGGACAATATTGTAGTTAAAACCAATGGTTCCTGTAAAGAAAAGAAAAGAAAAAAAAGAAAAAGATATTCCCATGAAATCAGGGAAGTTTACTTTTCTCCCTGTGCTTTAAAGGAACGTAGTATGTTCTGACATTGCTGTGATCTTCTACTGAGACAGTATTTTGTTAAGAATCCTGCAGCATGGGAATACTGCAAGAGAATTTCTTTATGTAAGCTTTAATTATTTCAGACTATTTTCAACACTGCTGTATAACAGGTATCACAAACTGAGCTCTTCAGCCATTCCGTTTTCTGGACTTTTCGTGTTAAATTCCAGAGAAATGTGATACTAGAAGAAAGTTCTGGTTCCAAACATATTCAAGTCCACTGTAACTTACCCGAAGCTTTTTGATGAAGGACAGCAGTTCACTCCTAAATCAGGAACACAAATATCTGTGAGTCGCCATCCACAACTGAGAGCACAGGCAAACTTAATTCACCAGAAACAAGTCAGTAAAGCAAATCCTTCATCTGCCAGAACATTCCTGCAGCTCCAAGCTTATAAATCCAGGGTATATAAATGAAAATATTCAATCATTTTCAACACACTTACTAACAATTTCACTTTTATAACTAAAAAAAAATAAAGAAGCTAAATGAAACACCTGCCACTGTATCCTGGGTTGCATCAAGACAGTTGTGACCAGCAGGTTGAGGGAGGCAATTCTGCCCCTCTGCTTTGCTCTCATGAGACCCCACTTGGAGTACAGCACCCAGCCCTGGGCCCCCAACACAAGAAGGACACGGATATGCTGGAGTGGGTCCAGAGGAGGGCCACAAAGATGATCAGAGGGCTGGAGCACCTTCTGTATGAGGAAAGGCTGAGTGAGCTGGGGCTTTTCAGCCTGGAGAAGAGAAGCCTCCACGAGGACCTTATAGCAGCCTTCCAGTACCTGAAGGGGGCCTACAGGAAAGCTGGGGAGGGACTTTTTGGAAGGGCAGACAGTACCAAGAGAAAATGGTTTGAGACTGGAAGAGGGTAGACTTAGACTAGATATTAGGAAGAAATTCTTTACTGTGAGGGTGGTGAGACACTGGAACAGGTTGCCCAGTGAGGCTGTGGATGCCCCTCCCTGGAAGCATCCAAGGCCAGGCTGTGAGCAACCTGGTCTACAGGGAGGTGTCCCTGCCTATAGCAGGGGGTTGGAATTACATGATCTTAAAGGTCTCTTCCAACCCAAACCATTCTATGACTCGTTTCATCAAGCTCCAAAAGGCATGATAATCTCTTTGTATTAACTTAACCATAACCACATGTATGGGAACTGCTGAGTCACAGCCTGAACCTCTGATTGATCACCTGAGGCGAGCCATGAGTCAGCCAGAGGAGCACAGCTGAAGGCAATTCACCTGTGCTGCCGGAAGGGGTGGAGCCTGGCTCCAGCCCTCCTAGACCTATTTAAGAGCTGGCTACCAGTGGGGAAGGATTTCATCTGGAGATCCCTTCTTCTGGTGTTTTGTGGTGAGCCCAGCATAAGGGTAAGCATTCCATTTATTCTCTCTTGTTACCATAGTCTACTTTGCCTAACTCTCTTGTTTATTTTGTGATTGTAACATCTTGATATCCATTGATTATACACCACGCATTCCAGAGTTTATCATAACAAGAAGCTCATAGTTGGCCTTGGATTTGAGAAGAACCCAAAAACATCAACTGTTTGGACAAATCAGAGCCCTAAATCGGTCACACCAGTCAACATGAAGGCTAGCAGAGGTTACGTAATTGACAGTGAAATGACTCCATTCCACTATATCTTTTTCTCCCACTCCCCACAGGCTTTGTTTCAAGACAGAATAACATTTAGTTTTCAAAACCTAAAACCAGATGTGGACATCTACACTGTGAGCTAGGAGTTCAGAACAGATATAAAAGAATCTGTAAAGCAACTCTACTCAATGCAGACACCACCAGTTGCTCAAAAAACTGCCCTCTAAATGCCATTGACTTCGCTTGAAGATTTCTTGCCCAAAGAGTTGTGGATGCCCCATCCCTGGAGGCTTCAAGGCCAGGCTGGATGTGGCTCTGGGCAGCCTGGTCTGGTGGTTGGTGACCCTGCACATAGCAGGGGGTTGAAACTGGATGATCATTCTGGTCCTTTTAGGTCATTTAGGTCATTCTATGACCTATGCTGATCATGAGAATACATCACGCATTTGGCATCTAAACTGCTTTGAATCCCACCCACACCTTTTCTCTCTCCAAAAAGAAAAGCCAACACACCACCCTAATAGCCAACACTGCCCACTGCTCGCAACTGCTGGGTTAGATATACAGTTCAAACAACCTTTAAAAGCAGTTCAAGGAAACACACCTGTACATAATGCCTAGTGTAGATTCTCTGTGCTTTATTAAACTCACTCTGCCATCGTTTCCCCGTTTGTGCTGGTTGGATACACTGCAGATCTGTACGACAACTTCCCAGAGATCCTTGGCTGTCCTTCTGCTTTCCTTGGGACCTGGGAGTTCTTTGCACGTAGCAGCCAGCAACTGCCCCAGCTATGCAGTGCAAGAGAAGAAACACAACACATAGAGCTTCTCTGAATGTTTACTAGAGAAGAGATTATTCGTATTTAAAATGGCCAAAAAACCAATTTTAAGCTACAAACATCAGATCAATGTAGCTGAACTTTGCAGCAGAGGACACTGATCTGTAACGTGGAAGACAGGAATGAAACAACAAAGCATTCTTCCCTTTAACAGTTTCCTTATGGGGTACTTCATTATGAAGAGCTGCTGAAAACAAGCTTTACGTTCTACTTATTCAAATAATGCATTGCACAAAACCTAAAAAACAAATTGCAGTTTTAAAATGACTCAATCCCTTTGATATCTATACAATAAATAACCTGAAATAAAAGAAAAAGTTGCAGTGGTACTCTTTGCTACACAGAGAAATCAAAAGGTCAACATGGAAATTAAGCAGCACCTCAGCTGACCAAAGCTGGCCAAAAATGAACATCACACAACTGCATTCAGCTTCATTGCCTGACCGATGTGATAACGCTACTATAGAACTATTCTGAAAGCAAGATTTCACAAAGGGCAGTGCTTGAATGCCCCCACAAACTAAGCACTGGGCTCAGGCTCACAAGCAGAGCTATCACAGTGCATTTGGAAAAAAAAAAGGGTTTTCAAAACAGAGTCAGTGAATGATATCTAAACCAGTCACATCTCCTCCATAAGCCTGGGCTGAATGCCTGCTGAGAGTCCAGGCCTTTATGGAAGGTGTTTCAGCACTCAGCTTGGGGATCCTCCCCACACATACCCACCGTCTAGGGAACCAACCTCAGCTGGCCTAAGGTCTCATCTGTCGTGCAGCAGGGCCTGCAAGCCTTTTACCAGCTGTCAAACAGGTTTGCTGCTTAGCCTTGCTAGGCCCTCCACTTTGCTACATTTCACTTATTATAGCAACAAAAGAAACTGCCACCCTCATGACAGAAAGGTAAATACTTTGAGAAGTACAAGAGACCTCAACAAGAAAAAGCCAGTTACAGTCTGACATGGCTTTGAGACTGAGTGCTCATTACCTTTACATAAGGATTAGTCTGAACCAGAGGTAATGGAACTTGCATGGTCAAGTACTCATTTTCACGCCAGTTTAACAAGAAGGCCACACACTCTTCAGCTATAACCTGTCGAAGAGGAATATCTGGAAAAAAACAGGCATTTTTATTTTTTTTGAGAAAAACAGCATTATAAGAAACCAAGAAAAGCAAAAAAACAAATTAGGATCAAGTGCTTCCTCCAGCTGCAGCAGTACCACACAGCTCCCTCAGCATGAAACCACACAGACTGCTTTAACGACCAGGAAAACTCTGCAGATGAAAGTGCAGATGTTTGTCCTGTTCAAACCCTCTGAGTGGTACCCAACAGAAACTGTCAACGCTTGGCAACGTGCAGCCATCCTGATGCTCCTGTTCATACTTCCAACTTCTAAAGACTAACAAAAAAAACATGAAAAACAATAGTTTTGGTTTGACAAGTTATATACTGAAATATCTAAAATACGAAGCTATTGCTCTTTCCCTTTTTTTTTTTTTTAATAAAGCTTTGTGCTTTGTTGCATCTCAGGAGAAAGAGCAGCATACTTACCAGGCACTCTCATTTCCAAGTATCCTCGGACTCTGCTTATCAGATCAGAAGGAGGACGCTCCCCAGTAGCACCAGCTCCAGCCTCATGTGTGTAAATGTCCAAGAGCAGCATTTCATTCAACATGACTTGACGGAGTTTTGGAGAAAACTCTGTGACAAGCTCTAAGCAAGCAGCAAAAAGCTGCTTAGCATGGACAAAATCCTGCAGCGAAGAGGTTACGTATTAATGGCTCTGAATGGATTCATAAGGAAAGACAGAGCTGAAATCCTGGCTGAAGGAGCATTCATGTTCATTGCCAGCATTGCTTAGGAAACTCACAGTTGTCATTTGCATTACTGAGTTCCTTGGACTCGCTTTTAAGCTTAACAGTTGCCACAGTTTCAGGCTTTTCAAATAAAACAAGCAGCTCAAGCTAAAACATAACAGAAGTTGTCTATAAGCATATTATGCAGACATTTTGGTTTTTCCCTACAGAACAGTCAATTGCAAGGCAAATAAAACAACATTCTAATAAATCCTTTATGTAAACGGGCCAAAAGCCAGCACTTCCTATCAATGTGTTGAGTTTAGCTACATCATTTAGCACATCCCAGTCAAAATGCATGAATGAGGTTATCTCCAGGCCCAACTCACTGCAAAGCCATTATCCTTGCTCTGGAAAACTGAGAGAAATATTTAACTATTATATCACACACACAGCTCCTTGTTGTTAAACTTCAATTGCTCAAACCAACTCACAGCATGTTGGGATGGCTTGCTCACCTTAATTGCACAGCAGTGTAATCCCTTCGCCATAAGGATGTAGACCAAATCCCTAGTCAGATTATCTTTGATTCCTAGAATAACATTGCCATAAACATTTGGTACTTCCCACTGTGAGAGAAACATGCAAGACATTTGCACAGAAACAGAGTTTAGAATTCATACATTTGCTTAGATACTAAAAATAAAGCTCAAAATGTGGAAAGAGATGAATTTTTAAGTGCCAAATCTTTCAGAAAGGTTTGCATTTCATCAGCAGTAAGGTATGGCTCAGGCATACAGAAGTACCCTAAAAAGGGCTACGTCTTGTACTCTGTTCATATGCTGAGTGTGCAGTCATTTGAGAGACAAAGACAAGAAAGCCAAAAACTTAACTAAAGAAAAGAAATCTACTCCTCTCTCTTTTTAACTGGTCAGAGCAACAAAAGCTAAAGAAATTTACTCTCATGCAACAGGTTTGCAATACAAACAGCAATTACTTAAAATGAAGGTTAGGCATTACAGAATGTCAGTTTAGATATGCGTTGTTATTTTTACCACCGTTATGCAGAGAGGTGAAAATGAAAATAGTGCACTGAGGATCTGTGGTAAAATGTTTACCATTCACAGAAAGCAGTTCTATCATACAACCACACAGAATAAATTACCTTATTTGAAATAGTCCAGAACTGGCGTTCAGAAGTCATACCATGCAATTCAATCAAGATCTGACGAATCCTCCAGGGGTCTACTGACAGTATGAGCTGATGTTCAAGCTGGCCAATATTGACACTTGCTGAAGCTAGGGAAAAAAAAAAAAAGCATTGAAGTCTCCAGGGCATTCCTTCATAACGCAGATCCTTACAATACTTCAGTATGTGATATTTTAAACAATAAGCTAACAACAGTGGATACACCAATGCCTTTCTAGAATCACAGAACTGCAGGGGTTGGAAGGGTCTTTGGAGATCCTCCAGTCCAACCCCCTTCTGACACAGAGTAGGTTACACAGGAAAGCATCCAGATAGCTCTCGTAACTCTAGAGGAGACTATATAACCACTCTGGGCAGTTCCAGTGTTCTGTCACACTCAATAGCGTAACATTTCTTCCACGTATTTGCATGGAACTCCCTACCTTTCAATTTGTGCCCACTGCACCTTGTTCTGTTGCTAGGGATCACCAAAAAGAGCCTGGTCCCATCCGCTTGACACCACCCTGCAGATATTTATAAGCATTGATAAGATCCCCCCATCTTTTTCTTCTCCAGGCTGAACAGCCTCAGGTCTCTCAGCCTCTCCTATAATAAGGGAGATACTCCAGGCCCCTCATCATCTTTATGGCCTTCCACTGGACTCTAATAGTTTGATGTCTTTCTTGAACTGAGGAGCCCAGAACTGGACACAGCACCCCAGATGTTGCCTCAGCAGGGCAGATTAGAACCTGCATCAACCTGCTGGCCATGCTCTTTCTAATGCACCCCAGGATACCATCAGCCTTCTTGGTCATGAGGGCACACTGCTGGCCATGGTCAACCTGTTGTCCACCCAGACATCCAGGTCCTTCTCTGTAGAGCTTTCTTCCAGCAGGTCAATCCCTAACATATACTGATGCACACAGTGATTCCTCACCAGGCACAGGACTCTGTACTTGCCCTTGTTGAACTGTAAGATTCCTCTATGCCCAACTCTCCATCTTGATTACAGCTCTGAAGCTGATGTTCCAGAAATAAAGGGCAACACAATGGAGAAAATATTCCTCCTTGACGTTTGATATTTGAGATATTTGATATCTTAGCCACAAAAAGAGATATGTCATCACTCAGCCAAGAAAGGAGTCAGTCATTCATTTTCCTTCTTAGCATTTGCCTTCCTGCTCCTTGGGTAGAGGTGTCTGGATTCTCAACTTTTCCTATAAAATCAACAGTTTTCAAATATTCTTGGTTTAAACTCTCGCTAAATTTATTTATTTCAGATCTGCAATTGACATGAAATTGTAGCATAATTATAGCTTGAAGTCATATGATCCGTGGATGAAAAGCAGAGGAAATAAATTGTAGTATGTAGAGCTAATGCAGTTTTAGCCCCTTACATCCTCTTGTACATGTGACTCTATGTGCAGTTCATGCTAACCCCACAATTCTCCTTACTTACGGGGCTGCTTGCAACATTCCCTTCTTTAACAACAGCAGCCCCCTGCATCCCCTTATTTCTGCTACAGCAAATTGTTACTCTGAAGATCTGCATTAAGTTCAAAATTTGTACCACAAAGTCTTTCTTTATTGCTTTAGTGAAAAAAATGTGTTTTCACAACTGGTTAAAGTCAATATATGACTGCAGTAGAGCAGAAAAGGTTTGCTCTTCCCAGTTTCAGCCAGCAGCTTGTAGGCCTTTTTCTTACGCCAGCTTTGAGCTGTGTTGCTGCAGTCAGCCAGCTGCATCTGGGACATGAGCTTGCTGAAAAATATTGGGGTTACACCCTGATAGGTTAAAAAATTCATCCAGATGGTATTCCTGGTCCAGCTCATCAGCCACGCTAGCATTGGAGCTAGCAGAAGTCTTATGAGGAGCAGCTGAGGGAGCTGGGATAGTTCAGTCTGGAGAAGAGGAGGCTCAGGGGAGACCTCATTGCATCCTACAGCTTCCTGAAGGGAGGCTGTGGTGAGGAGGGGTTTGGTCTCTTCTCCCAGGCAACAAACAGAACCCAGGGAAATGGCTGCAAGTTGTACCAGAGGAGGTTTAGGTTGGACATGAGGAAAAACTTCTCTCAGAGAGTGGTCAGGCACTGGAATGGCTGCCCAGGGAGGTGGTGGAGTCACCGTCCCTGGCAGTGTTCAAGAGGTGTCTGGATGAGGAGCTACGAGGGGTATGGTTTAAAGGCTTGTGCTAGCAATAGTGATGGGAGCACAGTTGGACTAGATGGTCTTGTAGGCCCTTTCCAACTTTGTGATTTTATGATTCTGTGATCAATCCAAAGGCAGAAAAATACCCTTACTGTGAACACTTGCCAGACAGATCCAGTTTAAACCAACTGCCTTACCTCTCTTTCACTTGTCAGCTAGTACTCACTCAGCTAAGATGCAGAGAACAATGTTCTTGAAAAGGCAGGGCATGCACTGACTGAAGGTGAGAACATTAAAACCTTTCTCTCTGAATTTGTTCTGAGAACAGGTCTATGCATAGTAACCTCAGGTAATGAAAACAGGCAGCTGCACACATATAAGTCAATAGAAACACTGAAAATTACCTGGGATATCATAAAATGAAGTCACAGGTTTTGTGGACAGGTTGATTCGAAGAGATCTCTTCCGCATTTGATCAACAAGCAGTTTCCGTTCATCATCTTTCAGAAGCTTTATGAACAGCTCGTGAGATGAAATCATGAAGACAAGCTGAAGGTCTTCCAAGCCCAAACACAAGTTTCTAAATTAAAAAGTTGATAATCAGCAGGAATAACCCGTCTGTTTGTCAAGTTGTAAATTCTCAGAAGTACTTTTTATGTTGCATTATATTGCTTATAAGATGCAAGTGCATGATGTCCTAGAAGCAATACGTACTTGAGAAATGCTGCCATTTTTCTCTTCAGAGATTCAGATGCAGTTTCCAAGTTGATTGATCTTGAACAAACCTGGGGAAAGTAAGCAGTAAATAATTAAGGCAGGGCTCAGAAAATATTTTGCTAGAGACAGTGTTGCTCTCCAGTCTTCTAACTCCAGGTTAGTATCAGGTAGCAACCCTCTCTCTCAAAGGAGGTAACAAAGTTACCTGATAAATACTGTAGCTATCACAGATGGATAAGAATCTCTTTCAACCGGGATACAAGCTGTTTCAGACAACTGTGACCTTCCTTGACATAATCCACATCCTTTTTTGCCAATTTCTCAGATATTTAGGCCTGCTAGCACTGAACGTCACAGTGTGAGTCAGTCAAAAATATCATTAAGTATGTAATAAAGTCCTTCTGTGGGAGATTAGAAATGAACTAACATTTCCAAGTGCAAAACTGTAAGACCCATTAGGATTAACTTGTTTTTTGTTTTTTAAAAAAGCAGGAATTTCAAGAGAATTGAACAGCTGATAATTATCAGCTTTCAATAAATCTTTTTTTCTTTTTTTTTTTAGAAATAGGTTCACTTCTAATTTAAACAGTTGGAAAACCTTTTGCTGCCTCTGAAGTACAGAATACATCAGTCAATTTTTGACACACACTTGAAGAGAAACTGAAGAGAAGCTGCAGCTGACAAGCAAAAGACAAGACCCAAATTAAGCAACAGAAGATATGAATACTAGCAAAGCAACAAAAAGAGCAGGTTCAGACCAAGTAGCAAGAGTTTCTTAAAAAGCTTCACTGAAGGCAAGAGTTTAAGTCTCACATGTACAGCGACTGATCTGCTTCACGACAGGCCAGTTTGCTGTAAAAGCCAGCAAGTGTGGTCATCTTCACGGATTACTTTGTCCCAGAATCTCTCTCTGAGACTTCATTTCTTTGTTCCTCCAAATAAACATTCCATAACATTGCTATGCATTTTAATGAATGAAGGAAGGAAATGCAGCAATTTCAAATCCAAGCTGAAGCAATATATCAACACAGCTTCAGTACAGCAGATGAACCATTAATACAGATAGAAGAACAATACAGAGCGTATTTGTGTTAGCTGTAGTGAAGCTGAATAAAGTTTGAGAATTTACCTTACAGTGCATTTTTCTCGCTTCAGAAGCAAGTGCTTCTTGAAACAGCAATACAGTTAATGAGGGAAAGACGTACTCCATTCAACACCATTTCCCCTTCTAGTTTCAGGTGACGATTCCTTACCTCCAGGAGAAAGTCTATTTTCTCTTTGTTGGGTTTGAGGAACAGCTGACAGAACTGAATATCAATTATTTGACCCTGCAGTACATCACAGACGGTGTTGCACACGCAGATTTTGAAGCAAACTTCATCCAGAGCATCATTCCTGCATGAATACAAAACTCAAGATCACGACTTCTCTGACAAACACAGCTGGTATCAAGGCAAATCTCTACATGTCAGATCCCAAGACAAGTCTGGAGCAGATGCCTTTGTCCACACCTCTGAAAAAAAATGACTCAGAATCTATATATTTTACCCAAGACCCAAGTGAACAATCTACAGAACCCTCCTCTTAGGCTGTGTGTCTCACATACGTGAGTACGTTGATAAGAACAGCCTCTAAGATCCTTTTCTAGACCTTGTGATCCTGAAAACTGAAACTGTCATAATCAGTATCTTCTTCTTCCCACATGTTTGTGAAATACAGCCTTACTCTCTGTAACTGAAATGCCTGTAGGCATCTTCACCTCAGAGACAACTTGTCTTCAATAAACAACGTGTCTTCCACAGTCTTGACTCAAGATCCTAAATTCCACGGAAGGTTGAATTTCGGATATGGCCACAAGCTTAGCACTTCTCAGGAGCCATCCTCAAGCTGCCATTGTAACATGCTTAATTATCTATATCTGTCTCTGCTAAAATTCCCACACTGATCCTCCAGGACTGGGCTGGTGCAGCAGTGCACAGGGCACCTAATCACAGGCAAACTGCAGGGCCAGTGCTCCTAATGAAGTCCACATCTCCTGCAATATCACTGCTCAGTAAGCAGTGATCAAAGCCTTATCAGCTTTGATTTCAAGTGTTAGAAGACCTTCAAAGAGGTATTAACTTAGATATAAATTTAAAAACATATGTGTGTGTACATATATTTCCATAAACATCGCACAGACCATTAAATTATGTCTCACCCTTGCTGAGCTTTTTGGAACAGCTCCCTCAGCACAGATTGTCTGAACTGAACGGGTAAACTGAGGGCTAGGTTATCTTCAAGGAATATCTTCACCAAGTCCTGCAACACAGACAACTGGAATCATTCAATGGATAGTTCAAATATGGATAAAATAATTTTCTTTGAATGTTTTGACAGATAGAAAGTGAAGCAGCTTACACCCACATTTTACTGTATAACAATAAAGTCACTACACACCACTAGAAAGAGAACAAACATGTTCTTTCTCATCAGAGAATCAGATATAAAAACATACATAACTCAGAAGCATACTCTGAAATCCAAAGAATTACGATTAACCTGAATCATAGAATCATAGAATCATAGAATCACCAAGGTTGGAAAAGACCTAAAAGATCATCCAGTCCAACCGTTCACCTATTCCCAATAGCTCCCACTAAACCATGTCCCTCAACACAACATCCAGCCTTTCCTTGAACACCCCCAGGCTCGGTGACTCCACCACCTCCCTGGGCAGTCCATTCCAGTGCCTGACCACCCTTTCTGAAAAGTAATACTTCCTCATGTCCAGCCTGAATCTCCCCTGCCATAGCTTGAAGCCATTCCCTCTGGTCCTATCACTAATGATACGAGAGAAGAGGCTGACCTCTTAACCAATTAACCTGAAAAAGCCACTCAGAAGCTAGTAGAAATTATTTACACTGTCTGGAATCCAAA
This sequence comes from Lagopus leucura, assembly GCF_019238085.1. Classification (NCBI taxonomy): domain Eukaryota; kingdom Metazoa; phylum Chordata; class Aves; order Galliformes; family Phasianidae; genus Lagopus; species Lagopus leucura. The sequence continues at coordinate 68,687,640 of NW_024962263.1, read as the reverse complement.
ATATTTAAGATTATATTTCTACAGAAGCGAGTTCTGTAACAGTATGTTAATGGTTGAACAAAACACTTAAGTATTTCCTGAAACTCCCAGCAGATCAGATGGAATCACCAATAAAAAAATAACTCTCCACTGTAAGTGGGCATTAACCACAGTACCTGATAGTTGCCAGATTTCATGCAGTTATGGATTTGATTATACGGAGTTGCCTGTTGAGATGCATCGTCATCAGATGAGGTAAGAACTCCACAAGCCTGACAATATCCAGCTAACCGTTTTTCATCGATGGTACAATGAAGCGATGATGAACCAATCTGCAAAGCAGCAGTCCATTAAATCTTAGTGATCAAAAATATTATGAAACATGAGCTTAATTCTGAAACGCAAATGGAAAATCGCAGTTTCCCCTGGCAGCAAAAAAAAACACCACAAAAAACAGTAAAGAAAGTGTGCATATGGACACATTTTTATGCTCTTGTATGTGCTTCTTCACAGCTCAGATCGTGTTTTGTCTATTAAAATAAAACTTGAGTTTTGCAGTTTTGGAAATACAGATTAAAAAAACGTAAAAGGAAGCATATCTTAGCTGTAATTGAAAAAGTTTTCCTTCAAAACAAAACAGAAATCTGATTTCCAATGGAAAGTTAGATAAACAAGAATAGGAAGTGCCTACTGTTGATATGGTTTTCTTCCTCAAAAACACACAGTCACTGTTAGAATACCACTACTGACACAGAACGTACTGTACTGGTCAGCCAAGTTAATAGTAGCACTGAAGGCACTACCATTGCACTTCTTGCATCAGTGCAGTTTACATAACATTCAACACAAACCAGAAGAAAACAGTGACACATCACACCTAATCAATATAATTTTGAACAGAGCACAATGTAAAAATCACCCCCAAAATACCCCAAAACTGTCATCAAAAATCCCATGACGTTTATTAATAAACACTTAGAGCAGTGACTATGCTGCTAAAGAAGGAAGCAAATTTTTTTTTTCCCCTTAGAAGAGCTGAACACATAGTAATATAACACTCATTACCTTTGCAATCAACTCCTTTGTTTTGTAAAACTTCTCTTTAGCATTTTCATGAAGAGCCGCGTTTGTTGCTCCTTGCTGAAAGTAGATTGCACCCAAGTCATAGCAAACCTGCAAACAGCATTGGTATAAAAGGCATCACCTCAGAAATTCATGTAACATCAAGTATTTCAGCCCTTTTTTTTCTTACACACTCTTCACATTTTTAGCTGGTGCACACACTGTGCATCTTTCCCCACATGCTTCAATTATTTCCTCTCTACTTGTGATCTCACAGAATCACAGAACTGTAGGGGTTGGAAGGGACCTCCAGAGATCATCGAGTCCAACCCCCCTGCCAAAGCAGGTTCCCTACAGCAGGTCGCACAGGTAGGCATCCAGGCAGGTCTTGAACATCTCCAGAGAGGAGACTCCACTACCTTCCTGGGCAGCCTGTTCCAGTGCTCTGTCACCTCACTGTACAGGTAACTCTGTATGGGCATTACAAAATTACAGAATGATTTCCACATAACAGTAACAACGCAGTCCTTGTCAGACAGAGCTTTATTCCAGAGTGAGAAAAAGTGAGAGTTTGGGGGGAAAAAAAAGTGATAATATTTACAACACTGACAGAAGCATAAATCAGCATGAAAATGATGTCAGTGGCATTTTATTGCTTTATGGATAGAACAAAGAAAAGATCAGCAGAAAAATACTGCAGCTTACCTCAAAACGTGGCACAACAATTTGTCTAAAGAAACAGAAATAAACAGAAAGCTTCAGTCTAGAATGTACAGTACCTGGCACTGTATCTCCTCTGCGCTGATTTTTAGCCCAGCTGTGGAACTCTCTGTTTCTCCATTCACCATACCAGGCTCCATGGCTAACAAATCCAGAGTTCTTATAGTGTGCACATAGAGATCCTTATTCAATTTAAGTGCTCCTTCTAGCACCAGGATGGAATCAGCAGCCTGCTCCTTCAACTACAATAATTCAAATGCATTGAGAAAAAAAATAAATCTCTTAGTTTTGAGTTTAGTTTTGGGTTTAACATTGTAACAGCAAAATAAAAAGGCAGCCAAGAATTTATTTAGCACACTTGTCTCACTGCACCTGTATTTCTTGTACAGAAACAGATGTGTCACTGCCATTTCAGGTGCTTAGAGAAACAGGATCAGAGCTTCCAATAGAAACAATACCTTTCTCTTGGTTTCACCTATGCTTCTGTCTAGTTCTGGAGCATGAAGTTATGCAACAGTTGGACTGGAAATTCTCAGCTATTATTTCACAGCTGAAATCAAAGCAGCTTCTCTTCAAACAGCAAAATTTTGTCACGTTTTATGACAAACTGGTAAAACTTCATTTACATTCACTTATTTGAGATTTCCTTTTTAAGTGTAGAGAAAAGAATCGATGCAGTGACTGCAATTGATTCTAAATATAAGAGTAGTGAAAGAAGCTAAGTTGCTTATGGAAGTAGAAGCTTTATTCTTTCCCCTTTTTTGCCTCTCTTGAAGTGGAACACATTAGGCACCCCTAGCATTCTGGTGGCAATGTCACACAGAAAACATCCCCACTAAATTTTCTCTAAAAAGAAGTTGTGCCTTATTTTGCTGTCATACACTTCTATAGCTCATGTGTAGCATGGTCTTAATTATTAATTACATACTGATTTTTGTAGAGGCTTGCTTGATTCATACAGTTCCATGCATGGACTGAAGAAAGAATGGCTAAACCTCACAAAACAAACTCCATACAACATCCAATACAGGAGCAACACCACCCCAAACAAACACGAAGGAACTGTAGGAGCTGCTAGAAGTAGCTAACATCACCTCAGTGTACTAAATCCAACAAAACTGTAAATATGAATGGAAAGAAGATAATCACGTCACATGTATATTCACATGAAAATTAGAGTACAAAAAAGCTCACCACTTTCAAGATGTTTTCAGTTAGTTCCTTTTCCTGCTGCATCTGGTTCATCCTGGAGAAAGAGGGATGCAGTCAACACTTCAGTTCTAAAGCAAACCATCACATTACTTTACTTTGTTGCTCCAGGCCACAACAATTAATTCCTAAATACCTTTTGTTTTTAACTTTTTAACATCACTATGCCAGACCATTGAATATTCTTAGCTATCTTTATCTGAAATAAAAATTATATAAAGATAAAATGAAAGGTTTTAGATGAGAACATGATTTCATTAAATTTCAATGTTTTCATTGCCTTCCTTTTTTATTATTTTTTTTATCAGATTGTTGATATCAGCAAAAGCAATCACTTTGCACATCCTGAAGTCTCTCGAAGCTTCGGTAGCAAAATCACAACCAGATCTGGATACAGACAGGACACTTCAGGATTTCTAATAGAATTTCTAGCAGTATTTTCAATCAACACACTTAACAGACTCATCCCAGTAACAGTGCCATTATAGAATCATATCATAGAGTCATAGAATGGCCTGGGTTGAAAAGGACCACAATGATCACCTGGTTTCAACCCCCTGCTGTGTGCAGGATTGCCAACCACCAGACCAGGCTGCCCAGAGCCACATCCAGCCTGGCCTTGAATGCCTCCAGGGATGGGGCATCCACAACCCCAAAAACACATGAAAAGTACCACTGAGATGCTCCCAACTTTATCTGAGAAATGTGGAATGTAAAAGTCAATTCCAAGAACAGGCTGTAACTGAAGCTGCACAACTCCTAGCACGTGAACTCAGTATTGACTTTAAGTTAGTATTGCTTAATGAAACCAGTAAAATAATTTCATTATTTCTCAGGTTACCAGATATACAGCGTGGTAAATTGTTAGAATAAAACTGTACTAAGCAAGCCAGAGCAGGATGTAAGAAATACTTCCTGTTTAAACTAGAGAATAAGCTTTCTGTCCCATAGAAACTGCCATCTCCCTTTCTCCTATGATTCTTCACACTTCTACAAAGTCACAGATAAGATACTAAGGAAGTAGAACCATACACATACAAATAAATTAAATGTACTTGACAGAAATAAAGAATATACTTGAATTAAACACAAGTTTTCCACATCACAATTAACTATGTTGAACAACTGTGTATGAGCACGATTTAATCAAATTACAAGTTCTATTTCTGATTACAAAATACATATTAAGTCCAAATGAATTGTACTGGTAACTTACACATTTAGTTGAGGCGGACCAGGTTTCACTTGCTTTACAGGAAAACTGCTTTTAACAATGGTCCTTATGGCCCTACACAGGGGAGAAAATTAAGTGAAGAATGGCATGAGCCTCAGAAGTACAGTAAGAAGATTACATGCTTCTTAAAATATCAACTTATCATATATTTACTTTTACCCCCTATAATACATCCTGTACTATTTTAGAAATGCTAAAAAAAAGTTAAAAGGCAGCAATATCTTTTTATCTTTATGAACATGCAAACCACTCCCTTGACTACTTTACTGAAAAAGAAACAGCTGTAGAATCACTTTTCTGACTTAGCTCCTCACTATAATCCACCCAGAGACCACAGTACTGATATTACTTTGAGATTCCCTCATTCTGCATACAAATATACAGCTCTATCGGGGCTTTAAGGCCACTGCCTTAAAAGTACTTTACCATCTGTTGTAGAGTAGTATGGCCATGGCAGTGGTTGGGGGTAGGCTGGACAGGTCAACATCCACATGTTTAGTCCCTGGGGGAACCTTGCTGATGCACAGAAGCTCATTCAGAAGCATGTTCAATACAGGAACAGATAAGCTACAAAAGATAAAAGAATAAGGTGCTTGGTACAGTAAACCTACTTCTGGAATGTTTATGTGATGTTGGTACTCAATACTTCTTATTACTTAACAGCTACAAAGTGTGGAATCATAGAATGGCCTGGGTTGAAAAGGACCACAATGATCATGCAGTTTCAACCCCCTGCTGTGTGCAGGGTCGCCAACCACCAGACCAGGCTGCCCAGAGCCACATCCAGCCTGGCCTTGAATGCCTCCAGGGATGGGGCATCCACAGCCTCCTTGGGCAACCTGTTCCAGTGTGTCACCACCCTCTGTGTGAAAAACTTCCTCCTAATATCCAACCTAAACCTCCCCTGTCTCAGTTTAAAACCACTCCCCTTGTCCTATTGCTATCCAACCTCATAAACAGTCGTTCCACTCCTTTTATATGCTCCTTTAAAATACTGGAAGGTCTCAATGAGGTCTACCTGGAGCCTTCTCATTTCCCAGTTCCCTCAACCTTTCTTCTGAACACTAGACTATATGAACTCTGTCAATTCAGAACAAAATGCTTTGCATCTGATGGCATTCAAGATCAGGGATGTAAAACGGTTACCACTGCTATCTGCCTAAGTTAAATCCAAGAGGAAAGCTGTTCCAACAGAGCTGAACTACTTCCATGCATGCTGCATCAGTCTGTTTCAGACACATCCCAACAACTCATCTATTGCAGCAGATCCCAGCTAGTGAGGAAGTCTCAAAGCAATCACAGATCGTACATCCAGAAGGTAAACAATTTCCATTCACAGGGAACTATACTCACATAAAGAGGACATCTCTCTGTGCTGTCATGGCTTATCTCCCTTTCTACTGCCTTTCTACTACTTTCTACTCCCTTTTTCCATCATCAAACAGCAAAGGTAAGACTAAGAACTGGAATAGCACCCTGTAGTTCCATTGCAAGCTGCAGTACATGAAACCAGATGCCAGGTGGGAGAGAGCCTTCCTTGGTAAAATCAGGAGGCAGGCAGACTGAGTCCTATCACTTCTAGCTTCTATGATATAATTTAAAACAGCTGAAACACTGTGACTTCAACATTCAATAGCTGAACATCAGGAAATGGACCTGGGGGTATTGATTGATGCTCGGCTGAATATGAGCTGACAGTGTGCCCAGGTGGCCAAGAAGGCCAATGGCATCCTGGCTTGCATCAGAAACAGCGTTGCAAGCAGGAGCAGAGAGGTGATTGTTCCCCTATATTCAGCACTCGTGAGGCCGCACCTCGAGTACTGTGTCCAGTTTTGGGCCCCTCACTGCAAGAAAGATATTGAGGCCCTGGAACGTGTTCAAAGGAGGGCAACAAAGCTGGTGAGGGGTCTGGAACACAGGCCATATGAGGAGAGGCTGAAGGAGCTGGGAATGTTCAGCCTGGAGAAGAGGAGGCTCAGGGGAGACCTTATTGCTCTCTATAACTTCCTGAAGGGAGGTTGTAGTGAGCTGGGGGTCGGCCTCTTCTCTCGTATCATTAGTGATAGGACCAGAGGGAATGGCTTCAAGCTACGGCAGGGGAGATTCAGGCTGGACATGAGGAAGTATTACTTTTCAGAAAGGGTGGCCAGGCACTGGAATGGACTGCCCAGGGAGGTGGTGGAATCACCGAGCCTGGAGGTGTTCAAGGAAAGGCTGGATGTTGTGTTGAGGGACATGGTTTAGTGGGAGCTATTGGGAATAGGTGAATGGTTGGACTGGGTGATCTTTTAGGTCTTTTCCAACCTTGGTGATTCTATGATTCTATGATTCTATGAACTGCTCATAACAGCAGAAATTTCAGAAAAAAAAAGGTCCCAATCTGTTTTTTTTTTTTTTTTTTTTAAATAATCCAAACTTTAATCCAACCCCACTTTGTTCTCAACTAAAAGTAATCTGAAGGATCATGAGCTCACAGAAGACGAGCTCTTGCTACTACGTAGAATGACGCTCCATTAGTAACTGAAATGCCTTTGGATTATTTCACAAACCTAACAAACAAAGAAAACCACCAATAACAAAACACCCAACAAACCAAAACACCACAAACGGACCAAAAATTCTCACTGAATCCTACAATCACTACAATATTGTCATACAGTAGAGCTCAGTCTAGAATCGGAATTATGCCTGTAGCTTAAAAAGGTACCGACAGGAAGCATGCCATGAATAAATGCCAGCACAAGTTCCTCCTGCAAGAAGGGAAGCAGCCTTAAAAAAGCTCTTTTGTGCAAATTCACATACAGCTAAAGTGTATGTAAAGCCTATTGTACACCAAATGCTTTTTTCTGTAGAGTATGGTGGTTGCATTTGTTGGTATTGAAGGTCTTTTCCAACCTAAGTAACTCTGTCATTCAGCAGTTTTAGTATGAAGCTATACAGATTGTACCTTTTCTCCAATACATCCAAATCCCACTTCAGATGAGCAGCAACTTTAAGAGCAAGAAGTTTCAGAATGCGGTTTCTTTTGTTATCAGGAGGTGGCTGGACCTGGTTCTGCTCATTCACTGATGGTTTGGAAGCTTGTTCAAGGAACTGGACGATCAGCTGCACGGGAGGAGGATCTGCAGAGAACACAGGTGCTCATCAGAGGGCAGCTAAGCCCAGAAATTCATTTCTTGTTGTAGCCACGATCATCACACACAGAACAAATCGTAGGGGTTGGAAGGGACCTCTGGAGATCACCACGTCCAACCTCACCTGCTATAGCAGGTTCCCTACAGCAGGTTACACAGGAAAACTATCTCATCTCCTTATAAACTACACAGACAACACAATCACCTGTCAGATTCTAATTCCAAATGGTATTTGTTTATGTTGAATCAGACTAGCATTTTTATTTAGCCTTCACATTTACTTGCCCACAGCCACGGCACTCATACTTTGTCATTTATTTCTTGTACGTTGCATCAGCAAAATTTTAGTACATGCACCTATGGAAAATAAATGCCGTGTTACTAAATCATGCAAGATACTGTAAAAATACACACCCACTTTTCAAAACATTGAGAAGAATTACAAGTAGGTATGAGTAACTTCTGGCATTTCTGAATACGCTCAGAAAACACCATTTGTCTGATTCTGGGGATATGTGAAAACCAAAGATGCTCCTCCCTACAATAAAAGACTCTTCAGTACCACAGGGCTGTTCTGAAGAACTTCAGACAATCAACAATCAATATTTTTCATTGGAAAAGGGCAGCATAAGGTGCGAGAACAAGAGATCTCGCCTGACTGCGCTTCAATCTACTTTCTGCAGAAGCAACGCTGCCACAAACGTTCCTGCGTCCGCAGCCCGCCGGTAGAACCCAGGAAACGCCGAATTCAGGAGAAGATTCAACGGGGTGACTAAATGGGATGACTGCCGCAGAAGAAGCACGTTCTAGCCGCGGTACTGCCGGGCACGGAGCTCCTCAGCGCCCCGAGCCGCCCTAGGGGAGCGGAGAGAGGCCGGGCCACAGCGGCCGAGGAAGACGGAGGCCCGCGAGGAGTCGGCAGCGGCGCCAGGCCGCGCCGCACGCACCGGGAGAGGGCTTGCGCAGGTGCTGCTCCAGCAGATCTTCCTCCAGCAGGAACTCGAACCAAGAGGTCTGCGGCGGAGTGCATGGCCGGCTGGAGGTGGCGGCCTCCCGGTCTGCCGCTTCGGCGCTCATCGCTGCCTCGGCCTTGCGGAGCACCCACGGACGCGGCACAAACCGCGCCCGCCCGCCCGCGGAGGAGGCGGCCCCGCCGACAAGATGGCCGCTGCGCCAGGGGCCGTGCTGAGCCCAGGCCCCGCCTTCTGCCGCGGGGGGGGTGAGGGGGGAAGATGGCGGTTGTGAGGGCGCCCACTGGCCTCAGTGATGCTCAAGAGAAAAGCTGACCAGAAACGCAGGCATTTTAAATGTTTTATATTTAAGTTTTATAATCCTTATTTCGACATCTAAAAGGAATGCAGCTGGAAACAAGAGGGCCCTACGCATTGCTAGCCCCTAGTAAAAGTCACGTCAGGGAGAAAATGAAGGTTCTTTCATCCAGGACAATTCTAGTAGCTTTCTGCACTCTACACAAATAAAAAGGGATGTCATAATTCCACAGTACTCAAATCCTGCATTCCAAAGTTTTCAAGAAAATTAAAAGCCTTACCGCTTCTACCATTAAATAACCATTTATACAGTACATATAAAAAAAGCTATTTTCCTGGGAAAAGTATTTCATACTATTGTAACTAAAAACATGTATCAAGTAAATTACTTGGTGTACTTTATGTATAAAAAAGGGTGTCTTTTAAAAGTAGTGTCCATCTGTCACAGCAACATCTCGAGTTCCTTCAACTCCAGTTACAAATGTTCATGCGAGGGCTCACAGAGTTCTTTAAGCTTATCAAACTTTGACCCCCACTCTCGGAGGAAGTCATAATTCAGATCTTCATCCCCACCAATGGAGTTTAAGGAGCTAAGGCTCCCTGCCAGAGAGCATTCTCCTTCCAAGCAGTACAAATGAATAGTGTCAGCTGGAAGATTCTGTAGATCATTGTCTGCATCCCGGATGATTTGAGAAACATATTCCTTGAAGTCCAGAACACTGCTAACAGCTGACGTTGATTGTATTTGGTTTGGGACTGAGTCTATTTTTGGTCCAGTGGGTGTCCTGGAATATGGAAATGTTGCCCTCAAGGAGAAGTGGGGAATGTTATGTAGAGGTTTCTTCAGTTCATCTACATTGTAAGCATTCTGGGGAAATAAAACAAAAATGCAAATGTAAGAGAGAAAATTAAAAAGGAAATAGATTCAAAAAATGTTTTTAAGCCTGATGCAACGCAAAACTGGATTCCGAATTTTCTATAAACTGAAGAAGAGAGAGAGCTGAGTTCAGATTGTGCCCTTTGGGTGATGGCAGTCTTTGAGTAAATCTAGAATGGTGTGTCCAGAGAAGTCCCCTCAAAGGTGGCCACAGATGACCAGCATGAGAAGGACAGATTATGCTGAAAGAGAATCCTCCCACTCAAAGAGTAATTCAGGCTTAAAAAAAAAAAAAAAGAAGCAAAAAAAAAAAAAAACCAACACCAAAACCTCTTGGCTAAGGACAATAGAGAAAAACAATAAAAATTATGGGAAAGGAAGGTGAGGAGAAGCTGGATTTGCAAAGGCTGGATTTGCAAAGACTGGGTTGAAGCAGCATCATACCTGGTCGCGTTCTCCACCTCCTTCTTCATTATAATTGAAGACATTTTCTCTAACATCCTCCCAGCTTTCACGCTCCTCAGGAATGTGGTAAATTCCTCCTTTCCGAAACCCCGAACTTCCCCACTGACTCCACACTGTATAGGAAACTAAGAGAGCTGGAAGAAATGAATACACATATTTTTTATATGACATATGAAAAATATGACATACGATAAACAAGTAGTTACGTGATTCCTGGAATCATCATAGAATCACCTAATCATAGAATGGCTTGGGTTGGAAGGGACCTCAAGGATCATCAAGCTCAAACCCCTGCAGCACGCAGGGCCGCCAACCTCCACATTTAATCCACTTCTGATTTGACAATCAAATTCCCAGCTAAGAACTGTGTAATCATTAATATATAAACAATTTATATTCAGGAAGGTAAAGAGTCATCTATGCATATTATATTACAAACTTCATTAAAAGAGTATTTTACTTACCTAAAGGAATCCATTTAAATAGAAGGCATTTTGGCCAATCTCTGGCCTTTCACCAATCCTGAGTAAATAAGATATCCAAAGTAAGTAAAACACTGTTTTAATGAAGGTTACAAATGTAATATAATCATTGGAGTCATTACTATTCTGAGATATGTATGCACTTTTTTTTAATATGAGAAACAACTAGCTTTACAGTGTACTAACATTTCAGCCGAAGTGTGCCTAAAAGCATACACATTGTGAACATTTCTTTCTGCCCTGCACTCTTAATGAGACTTGCCTGTTAAGACCATAAACCTTCTGGAAGAAAGCTCTCTACCTTCCTAATACGTGAACAGCACATGCTAGCTGTAGAACCTACTTAATATGAATGTGAGGGCTCTGGGCAGGTGAGAGTTTCAGGTAGGTATGGCTGCACACAGATTTGCACACACAGGTGAAAATCCTTATTTATGAAGGATTGAAAATAAGTGATTCTGGAAAAGAGAAGTCCTACATTTGCTTCAAGTGGCTTCAAGCAAGTAAACTCTAAATCTATGTTACTTAGCATCCTTAAATGAGCTCCTAACTGATGATTTCCAGAAAAGGAGAAATACTGATCACAACATCCGAGGCTAAATCACTTGATTCAATGGATTTAAAAAAGAAAAAAAAGAAAAAAAAAAAAAGTACTTGCTTTCCTACCTAGAAAGACAAGGAGACACATGCTGATTGCCAGAATAGAGCCAGAGCTGAGTCCAACAGGTCTTCCTGCCTTCACCTGGCTAATTTCACACCATCTTCCCTTGTAGCCTTCAGGACACTGGCAGATAGTCTTGTCTTGGGATTGAGCCAGACAGGTACCCCCATTCCTACAGGTCCAGTGTCCACAAGGTGATGAGGTACAGTGTCTGAGCCCTGTAAGATTATCAGTCACTTCCACTTTCCCAGCTGGACACCTGTCCAAAAAAAGCACAAGGTATCTTTAAGGCAGGTGAAGCACCTGCTTTTGAATGTCAGCTTTTGAATGCACTAACCCTTTTTCCACAGAGTTCAAAAACCCTTAGCAAGAAGTAGATAGCTGAGATCAATGGGGAAAAGGCTAGCTTGTACTTAGAATAAGATCTATAACGTTCATCTGGATCTTTGGGAAAAAGATGGTCATTGGTCTGCTCTGAACAACCATTGTGTCTTTCAGACCTTGAATCTGCAGAGAAAATCATTTCTTCTGAAACGTAGGCAGAAGGGCCATGCAGGAATACTGTGAAGAACACAAACCTGTTTTCTGTAGAAGAGCCTCAATACTGATCTTGTGCACTAGGACTGATTACAGAGTGTCTCAAGGCACGCTTCAGACCATCTCAGAGCCTCCTTTAGCAACAACTTGCTAGGCCTTAGATATGCCAAATTTTGACTATTGAAAGAATTCAAGAGGCACTTTCTCCCACTCCTGCATGTATGTTTGCATTATTTTGGAACACAAATGCTTGTATTTTGATTTAACTAGCTAACTGCATCAGATATCAGGCTGGTGGGCTTTGATTCTGACTCTTGGCAGTCAATTTTAGAACTCAGTTTTTTGAGATCTTCATACAAAGTATGACTAACTCCAACTTCTTTACGGAATATATGTATGATATATTCTCTCTATATGTTGTACATACATATGTACACACAGTACATACTCTGCATTTAAAAATGTGTATTTTTCATACAGACTAGCAGAGAACAATCCAGCTTCCATCAAAGGGCATTTCATATCAGTGGTGTGTGATCTTCTTATTATGGGCAAAAAAGATGGTGGAACAAGTAGGTTTGACACCAGATTTGCAGGAAAAGGCAAGTTTGGCCCGTGACAGGAGATGAGACAGAGAGCAGAATTTGTCTTTGGGATACTCCCCTCTGGCCAGAAGCAGTCGAGAATTCTGCTGTTGAAAGCAATTTGCCTGAAAATTGCTTCCCAATCACCCCTGTATGAAAAAAAAAGCTTAATATACCGGCATTCATATTTTCTCCAGAGATCAACACAAAGGAAAGGGCTGTAACAGGGATGGCTGCTGCAGGCACTAGAATGGCATCCCATCGTGACACCCTGCCGCCTCAGAATGAAGCCAAACTCTGTGCTCCTGCCTTCCACAAGTAGTGGCTGGCCGTTGAGCTGGACATCACGCAAACAACCTGCAGCAAAGCAGAGGCATGCAGAGAAGTACACTGAGTTATCAAGTTCCCCACCTTAAGCCTTGCCCCCAACATGTATGCTGAACTGTAGAAAAACTTAATATTTATAAAGATCCTTACACCACTTCCATTGTTTTGTTTTAGAAGAGCTACAGGAAACGTGCCTGTATGTCCTGGCCCAACTGCAGACTGGGGCTGAACGAGAAGCAGCATAATGGAAAACTGTCTTCTACAAGGCATGGTCTCAAAGTCCTAGCACCTCCACCCCAAGAAACGGAGAGAGCACTATGGGTTGCCTCCCACATCTTTCTTCTCCTATCAGTACATGTTGCATTCTCTACTTGTGACCTCTGCCATGGAAAATGAAAATATAAAGTGCTTTTGTTTTTAATATTTACAGGAACCTTCGCATCTTTGGCAGGACCAAATACAATGGCAAACAGAAATTTGAACCTTAGCTCTGACTTGTCTCTAGTACAGAAGGAGGGATTTCATGAGCATAGCAGTGTACATGGGAATGAATTCTTACTTGGGCTTTACATCCTTCAATGTACTCAAAGATGCCACCTTTAGGTTCTAATTCCCTCTTTTTGACAGCTCATCACATCACTTACCTTGGAAATCACTCTCTGAATGACTGGGAAGGCGGTTTCCTAGCACAACACTTGCCCAGTCCATTTCAAACCACCTGTTTGTGCCCAAGACAGATGTCACTTCCTGATCCCCACCACCACTGTTGACACGCAGAGTAAACTCGTTGTTGTAGCGCTCCATGGTCAGCAGGACCCACTGGCCATTATTTATACGTAACGTCTTCATTCTCAGAGAGTGACTTTTGTCCCCCAGGCTGAAGTTAACAGAAAAGTAGCCCTCATCTACCTAAAAGACAATGAAGACCTTTAATAACCCTTTCTCAGTGTTATTGCACTGTCCTGTCTCAAAAAAAAAAAACAACTGAGTTTTTAAAATTGAAATGGCATTCTTGTTTTTAAGGAGTTTTAAGGGAGTGAAAAAGTGCTTTATTCCCAGGTAAAAATTACCACAAGAAAACTGCAGGTTCAGTAGTTATCAGCTTTTTACTTTGCAGAGGATGTTCCTATGTTGTTTCATCAGAAAGCATCACTGTTTTGACTGTGGTTCATTTCTGAGGACAACACAAATGAGAATGGTTGCCCTCATGTGGACAATTCTTGCTGTTTATTACATAAAAAAATAGATGCTCCTAAGCAGAATCATTTCCTCCTGTATACCCCAATACAAATAAGGAGGACCGAGGCAAAAGGGCTCCAAAGCACCCACCTCCAGCTGGATGAAGCTGCTCCCATCTGCAGAGGCCAAGCTGAGCAGTGTGCTGCGGGAGATGCGGGTGCGCACCATCAGCTGGATCCGAGTGCTGAGAGTGCTGAGGGTATTCCTTGGCTCGTAATGGATCCAGCTATCCCTTCCAAAAGCCCATTCTGGAAGAACTACTCACAACATTCACCAAAGCAGAGAAAATCTCAGAAACCACTGCTCCTTCAGTGCTTGAGAATTAACCAGTTCTGAGCATCAGAATTTCAGTTCTTAAGAAACTCTGACAAAGTAATGAAGCATTCTGGAAAGCACTCCCCCACTCCAAATGGTTAAATTCACATATGCATGTATCTCCCTTTCTTAAGAGAATTAAGAAGAAAAGAACAAACCAAGAATAAAAACATTTAGGCAGGAAAGGAACAATCAGGCATTCTGCCTGTCACAGACTAAGCATTCTGCCAGTCACTCCTACACTGAGCCCAGTAACCCTTTGCTTTTGTCTAGCTCAACGCTAGCATTTGCAGCCCAACATGTTAGAAGAAACTGGAACCAAATGGAGTATTCCTAACACATCAGGGTATGACTTGTGGATTTTAAACAACTGGTTTCTGAGCACTTGGTTTCTCCCAGTGGTGAGAAGTAGAAACCAATGCAGCTATATCAAATAAGCAGTTGGGCTTCTGAATGAGCATCCCAATATAATGCGAAACAGAATGAGAATTAAATCTAGACAGATGTTTCTAAACCAGTATCATATATCTGCAAAACATTAATACAAATAACTGAACGATACTGACCATTTATGTGGTCATTATAAACTCTAAACAATGAGGGCTCCAGGCCTAGAATGTGCTGCCAATTGTGACTCCAGTCCTCACCCCATCAGGCAAGCTTCCACTGAGTCATTTAATGTCACCTTTTAAGTCTCGTGTAGGAGGTGGAGAAAGGAAGAAAGGGTCTGGCTGCAGGGTATTATTATTCTGTATGCAGGATGGAAAAGTAAGACCACTAAATTGAAAGGGTATGTGCAATACACCAGTCATGCATATTAATCTCAACACAGTGATTCAGTGCTACCTATCATATACTCCTTTTCCAGTGCTTCTCATTCATGTTAAGGTGCAGAGGGGGCTAATTCCCCTCCAACACCACACAAAGCCCCAGATATTATGGGGAACTCATACTGACAGAGACTGTTACTACTAACTTCCTTGTTCCTATCTTGTACCTAGAGACAGAAGGCAGGCATATGGCAGGTAGTCCCAATAAGCACCTATAACTCACGTCTGGTTTGTGATTCCAAGTAATGGCTGATGAAGGTATTAAGATGAGGAAGTCAGAGCCAATCCAAGCATATGTGCCCTGAACATGGCTGAGAGCTATTAGAAGCACTTCACACATTAAAGACTTCATTTTTTAGATTTTTGGATGTTGCTAAAACTTTGTACTTTCTTACAATGCATCAGAGGTTTTCATTATCGCCTCTTGCATGCTTTTGTTCTCTGATGCACATTTCATGCTGATTTTGCACAGGATAACACATTTGCTGGAGCTGTCCTCATTTTATGTCCCTACACGAACCCATTGCTGTGGTCTAATGGCGTTACACAACCTTCATTTCATTCCAGTGGCAGAAGAAAATATAATTATCCCCATTTTATGGACAGAAAATCGGGCTGGAGGACTTGAGGTTTGTGTCCCCAGGTTTCACAGAGAGAACATTCCAAACTGGCACCTAATCACTCTTAAGACCACTGCAGGATGACAAACAGCACCACATTTATTAAAATAAACTTTTGATCAGTATGGTCAGAGGAAGAATGCACAATGCAATTTTTTTTTCCATCTTTACCACTGAGAAATAAGGTGCCATTCAATGAAAAAGGCAAAACAATGCATTTGACCATTTGCCTACTCCACAAAGTAAAACAGAAGACCCTCATCTGTGTCATTACCTTCATTCAGCAAGATTTAGAAGGATCTTTACTTCACTGCAGATCTAAAACATTCCCAGAATACAGCATGGTCTTATTAAGATCCTAAGTTCAAAGCAAAGGCAAATTCAGAGCAGTGTGTTTGACGCTGTTCCCACTGATCCCTGCCATGAATTTCCCCCTAGAACTTGCAGTACCTTTATCACACACTGGTCCAGCATATCCTGGGGCACAGTCACAGTGAAAGAAGTCCCAGTCACCAACACACCGGCCGTGGACACCACAGGAGACCATCCCAGCACTCTGACACATTTCATCTGTGAGAATGCATCCTGGAGAGCTGTTCAAGGACTCCGCAGGGTGCTCTAAGTCATAAACCTAGGAAAGGACAAAGAGAAGAATCACGCCAAATGTTTACAGTTGACAGTGGTAGACCCAAGATTGGCCATAGCAGCTCTACCTTAGTGTCAACAACGACATTGCGAATGCAGCCAACAAACCCTCTGAAGCGCTCTTGTGAGTCGCGGTAAGGCAAAATCTTTTTAACTCCACCCAGCTGTAGGGGCTGGTGACCACTGAAGATCTTGCCTGTGCTGGGGGGAAGACGGAGAAAGAAAGAATTAGTGGAAAGAAAGAACACATTTTGGTTGGGCTTTTTTTTTTGCTTTTTTTTTTATTTCCCCCCTTTCTTTTCATGAGCTCTTTTAAGTAATCACATTTCTAGCTCAGGGATTATTATTAGTTTTTTACCTCCAAGTTCCCACAGTCTCTTCGGAGGCTTCACAGGCAGACAGATCCACTTGAGAGATCTTCTTAACACTGTCACTGTCTCTAACTGAGCCATTTATGCAGTGGTCAAGAACCAGCTTCACTTTCTGAAGAAAATAATTATTTAAAGCAATTGCATCTGGAGACATGCATACATTTTAATTTCACTTTTTTTTTTTCCCCCACTTATCAGAAGGAAGGATTTTACCGAGTGATGACAGTGTAGGAAACTTCATCAGAACAATAAAACACTTCCACGTGCTAATCTGGAAGGTTATTGAATACGGTATATAACTAACGAGCCACAAAAAAGAAAAATTTGACTCTATCACAAGCTGGCCAAGTCACTGACATGGCCAAGAGAGAACAGGATTTTCTTGGAGTTTGCTGCCAAATCAGAACCTGAAGAGACAAGCCGTCTTAGGGCCTGACATGTTTGCTGTCCTGTCTTATGCGTGAGAGAAAGGGGCAACCCAGCAGATGCCTTCAGCAGCATTATATTAGCAAGAATAAATTATACATCCTTATATAAAAGCATACGTATCTGCTTTGCATGCATCTCTAAACTCAGCTGGTGGGGCAGGGTTTCTCACTCTCAGAAATAAAGGATACTTCAGTCCATCAATCCATCCTGCCCTCTGGATTATCACAGCTCTAAGTTCTAAGTAATAGGTAGGATCATTAAAAACAAACTGGACTTTTTAAGATCTTCTTCGATTGACTGCCTCCTGACTAAGGTGATGGCTGACCTTACAAACATCAGTCTTTGGCACTGCAGTGATGGAAGGATTGATGAAAGACCTCTACAGAAGAATGAAAGGGTTCTTAAGGGATAACTAGAGACATAAATTAGTACTTCCTCAGGATCATCCACATTTACACTTGCCTTTCCATCACTTTTAATTTTTATATTGTGCCAGCGGCGATCTGCAACATTGACTTTTTTGGAAAGCTGGAGGAAAAGCTCACCAGAGCTATGGCTGACAGTCAGTGTTGGAACACCACCAGACAGCTCTGCAGAGAAAAGATTGTTATTGGATAAGCACCCACGTTCCCATAGCCAGCTGAGCTCAAAGTAACATTTTAGTTTGACCAGTTCTTCAGCCAGTGGAGGGAATTCAGTTTTAAAAAATCCAACTTCCAGTACAGCGTTAGGACTCAAACTGCTGGGCATGGTGGCAAATTCATAGAATAACAGAACATTCTGAGTTGGAGCGGATCCACAGAGATCACTGAGTCCAGCTCCCAGCTCCACAGAGGACCACCCAAAATCCAAACCCAGTGTCTGAGATCTGCCCAAACGCTCCCTGAACTCCGGCACTGGGGCCATGCCTGCTGCCCCGGGCAGCCCGTTCCGTGCCCACCGCCCTCCGGTGCAGAACCTGTCCCTGACCCCCACTCAGCCTCTCTTCATATGTTTTGCCCTTTTGACCATTCACCGTCTTCATGCCCACCCTTTGTACAATCTCTAATAATTTTATGTCCTGCATACTGCTCTATATTGCATTCTCCTTATTCTCCAAAAGTAACTTTCTGAATCTTAAACAAGCAAAAAAAAAAAACAACCAAAATGATTAACTGCTGGTAATTCATGTTCACATAAAACAAAAAAGAAGAAATAATGATGAAGGTGCTAACCCAAAGCAACGAAATCTTCCAGCTGTCCAGGCTGCCCTCGTGCTACTGGTCCCTGGTACAACAGGAGGCCATCCGCGACTTCAGTGATGAACTCTAAGGAGATGCGACTCTCAAAGCAAGGCTTAAGAGGAGGGAACCAAGCATAGCCATGGCCCTTAAAGCTGTGTTTTGTTTGCTGGCAGTCTGGTCCATGAAAATTAGCAGAGCATCTGCATCTATTAAAAATAAAAAAATCTGCCATCTAAGCAGAACTCTCCAATGGCTCATCCCGTTGTAGAACTGAACCTAGGAGCTTCTGTAGCCTCGGCCACAGCAAGTTTAACAAGCACTAACAAAGCTTTCTTTATAAAAGGAGCCCCACTTACTTGTTTGTACAAATGCTATTAGCTTTATTTCTAGCAAGAATAATTCTGTGAATTTGTTATATACAAAGCACATGAAAAACTTTGATCTCTTCAGTCAGAGAAGGGGAAGGGGAGGAAAAGGGAGAAATTCAGTCTGCAGTTACAAAAACTGCAAGGAAAACCAAAGGGGACAGAAACGGGAAAGATATCAGGCAGGGAGAACAGGTGGACTCCTATTTCTTGGTTTCCCATAGCTGACTAGTACCTTGTGAGAGCAGATTGATATGGCTGGGATGCAGCAAAAGTCCACTCATAAAACTACTGAAAATGCAGCAGAAACAAAGGAGCCTCAGAATTGAGCAGATAATAGGTAGCAAGGGGCTACCAAAGATAACAGTATTTCTAGGCAGCAAAATCTCTCTGCTTAATTACATCTGAGCAGCACTCTTAGCTTGAGATCTGCACTGTGACCAAGGCTTCTGCATCTTAATAGTCTGAGTACTATCTGCCCTATCAAGGCTCTTCAGGAGATACTGGCTAGTTGTTTCTGCCTTACTATGCTGGGATTTTTCAGCTTCATACTATTTTGTCGATGAGATGTCATTTTTGGAGGAAAAAAGGAGGCAAGGAACATGAGGAAGAGGTTATTAAGTAATGTAAGTGACATGATTAAAGTGTTCAATGACACTGAGGGGGGGTGCACGAAACAAGGACGTCTTGCAGGATGACATTAAAGGAACCACGACTGCTTGCAAAATTCCCAAGGTTTCCTGGAGACTACAACAATCCTAAGTACCTACTTGAAAACAGAAATCTGTTTGCTGTGTGAAGTACAACAGAACTCTGACCTGTCACAGTGAGGAGTCATGCAATGACATCCATCCACCAAAGCTGCCTGTCCTCCTCCTTACAGACCGATGCAGAAGCACTCTGCTTGCACCCCAAACAAAGCTCTAACCCACCTGTAGCCCAAATCAGTATCCACACACGTGCCGCCATTCAGACACGGGTTTGTCTGGTAAGAAGAACAAGAGAGATGAGGACTCTCCCGAGCTGCACAGCTACACAGGGCACTTCTCAGCACTGTCACAGACACCAGTGAAATGCTTCCAGCTGTGGTTATCGTTGGCACATGACTGTGCTCATACTTGCTGATGCATCCGCTGCTATGAGTGCAGTTTGCGGTCACACATTCATCAATGCCAATCTGGGTGATATTTATATCCAAGATGTTTTCCAGCTGCGGAGAACAATTAGTTATATTCATCTAGCTTTTCCACAAGAGGAAGTTGACAAATGACAGCCATGAAAAGCGCGAGTCTTATTTATTCTCAAAACTGCTTGCTGTGCCATTTCCTTCCAACATCTACCACAGTCTCTGCAGCCAAAGGCAGCTCAGCCTGGTATGTGTTAAGGCGAAAGCCTTGATGCAAGTCAATTGTAATGTGAGTAAGCATTTAGTAGACAAAAGTCCTGCCACAGTCTTCATAAGTTGAGTAAGTTTTATTCACTTTTATTTCTGATGGATTACTTACATAGAATCTGAGATGTACTTCTAATTTGGACTTGTGTCTTAATACTGGGAAGGGTGAACTAGCCTTGGCAAACCTTTTCTGGCAATGAGTTACTACTGCAGCACTGATTACACATTTCCAACAGAGAGTCATTTAGATTTTAGCAAGACTACTTTTTCTTTTTTGGAATGTGCACAAACTTCATTACATTTTCAATGCACATGTCCAACTTATTTCTCCACTGGACAATGGTTATTTTACTGCTTTGCTCTCTTTACTCAGAAAGCTGGAACTGTTTGTTGAGTGAGCACAGGTTTGTGAGCTTCAGCTACTGAACATTTCTGTATAACAGAAAATAAACTGAAACATTAAGGCACCATGTCGAAAGGTAGCAGCCAGACAACATCCTTTTTACAGGGTTTTACAGTCTTTTCAATAGGAAAAACATGTTCACAATCCCAAAAGTTAGATCACCGTGACTCAATATGAGGCTTTTAAAACTTTCCTATTTGAAACTTTTAATACAGGACAATTTGACTTTGTTAATTAAAATCATCCATTTTTCTCACACATTATTCCCTCAGTCCTCCTAAATAGGCACATTCACTAGGCAGTGGACATTATTTGAACAGATACAATAAGAAGATGCTGTGGTTTCTTATCTTTTATATGTACTTACCCATGCTCTGGAAGCTGCTACATTGCCATTAAGTTTTTCTGTTTTATAATAGGGGGGGCCATAAACTGCAAACCAAACATCAACCCCTCGTGTTTGACTTGACTTTAGCACACTGAAAATGTGAACATTTTCAAGTTGGACTGATATGATTTCTGAGAGCAGCTTCTTCAACTGGTTGTATTTACTCTCTTTTTCAGGGGACTGGGATATGAACTCCTCTGGGGTGATATCTGTAACAGAATTTAAACAAAAACATACCTCATAACTGCTATAGCAATAAAAGAGGAGACCACTGCAGAGCAAATATTAAGGCTGCAGAACATGAATTCAGCTGTAAATTCATGACTGTTTTCACTTTTAGGCTCTGAAATTTTTCATGCTGGCTTCTGCTCAAAACTTGTGTTCTGAAGCTTTTTGAATCTTATTTGTTTCTTTCTTTTTTATTCTTTTAAATCAGAAACATAGTTAAGAATATTTTACTTTTTCACAAAGATTGAAACAATTTCCTGAATTTCAGGCAGGCAGTTGTTCAAACAAGGATTTTTTTTCTGAAACATAAATTGGTGTTTTGTTGAAAAGTTGGTGTAGAAATCTTGTATCTTTGTTTTCTGCATCTGACAAGCATTTCTGGCTGATTTTTCTCCAGACGTTTTCCTTACATACAGTAAGGACATGTCAGAAGACCATGCAAATGGATGTAGATGCATTTTCAAACCCTCACCCAGCAAGCTACTAACTCCTATCATGTTAAAGAGAATTAAAATTCTAAGTAACGTGGCAGTAACACTGAAGAAGTAGATTTCAGCATTATGATCCTAATGTACTTCATCACCTTACTTACCTTTGATTTGTAAAGAGCCAGCATTATGGAGGGCATCATCTTTGATTTCCTTCACTATAACCTTTACAGTTGAGACAACATCTGGCCAAACACCGTCGATGACTCTAACCTTTATGTTGTATGTTCCTGGTGGGGTTCCTTCTTTAATAGTTAGCAAACCCGAGTTATCATTAAGGATAAAGTACCTGCAATAAAAGTCAAGCCAAGGAACAAGCTATGAGAAGTTAAAAAGCTAAGAAGTAATTATTATCACTGACGGTTCTTCTGATGTACTTTATTTTGGGAAACATACTGAAGATGGCAGATGTGTTCCCTCGTGAAGGAACAAGGCAGAACCTCCTACTGACCCTCTAGGAGTACATTGAGAAGGTTTCTTCCTCCTTCTGTGCCATAGAAAACTGAGTAGGAAGACTGTGGCTACTGTAGCCATACCTTTGGGAACAGCGTGAATTGCCAATCTAGGTACATTCATTCCAAAGGACACAACCCACCCCAGTGGCATGTGTACATCCCAACTCTGCTCACAACTTTGGTGTGAACACATCCTACACATATAAGCTCTTATAAACGGTGGTGACACTGGAGCACTAAACTCCAGGAGTCGAGAGAAGAGAGGCTGGAAGGCAGTGGGTAGTTTTTCTGTAGTGGTTCACTGATACTGGTTATGGATATGGCTAAGAACGAGGATTTTGGAACAGTGTCCTATTAGATAGGGCACCCCAGCAGGCAACAGGAAATGGATCCTTTGGCACGCAGCATTATTTACTGTCATCTCACTATCAGAAGGGATTCTGGAGAGCAATCTTACCAACAACCTGCTTTTGCACACTTGTTTTCAAATAAAGGCAGTTTAAATACATTCAGTGTTTTTGTGCTTGGGTAAGTTTTCCATACATTTCACCCAACTTCCACTTTTCTGTCTGAATACCTTGATGCTTTTCCTTCAAATTGGTAAATTTTACGATCCCAATCATCCTCATCAGGTGCAAGGACTTGACCCAAGACGGTCGTGGGCAGGATACCTAAAACAACATAGCACATAACTGGCATAGTGAGAACAATCACATCTTCACAAACAGATTGGCCACTCAAGGATTACTGGTTTGCCTTAAACCTTAAGCCCTTACAGAAATAGTTATGCCGATTCCTTGAAGATGTGCACCAGTATGTAAATACCACGTGCTGTAATGCTAACTGGGTGTTTGCTACATGGCTGTATAGATTCAATTCAATCAGGGGCTGCATGAAAAAAAAATCAGGAAGGAAAAAACTAGCCATCTCTGAATAAAGATGCAAGAGAAATCCAGAAACAATGCCAGGACAATTCTTTCCACTATTTTGGCTGTAGTCCCCAACCAGTTTGAAGAGTGGTTTAGACAGGGATTGGGGTTTGGCAGAAAAAAACAACCAAAATACTGATTGAATTGCAAAGGGCAAGAAAAACCCCAAACAAACAATAGCAATTTGGAAGAAATTGCAGCAAGATTGAGAGGATGTCTAAAATACAGTAGCCAGGCTTATTTGGTGTAGGTGGTAAGACTTTGGGGTGAGAGGGAAAGTGGTATGTATTGTGCTGATCTTAAATCCTCTAAGAAAAACTCACAAATAAATGGTTTGGAGTTTGCTTTTGTTTAAAATCAATAGCCATTTCTGAAGGAGAGATCCACAAATATTTCAATTCATGTATCTATTAAGTAAAGAATCAAGGATACATAAAGAGCAAAGAATGCGGGATTTCACCTTGTGAAAGGAAATAGCACAAACACTGATATCTGAGGGGCTGCAAGCAGCAGCAACAGAACAATAGAAAACTGTACCTCTTCTGAAGCTGTGACAATATTCATTTGGTATTTTGCAGAAGACAGTATGTGGGATGCCCCGGTCTTTGATTGCTATATTATACAAATGTAACACACAACACAACAGTAACTATCTGAGTCTGTTTCAGCTGAACATCTAAAGTAGCCAAAGATCTTTTGACTTGCTTCTCCCTCCCAGAAATCAGCAGTACAGATGAGTTTTACCTTTAAAGGGGCAGCTAACAGACACATGTCATACAGCAGAGAAGAGGAATGAAGGACTGACCTGAGCCTACATGGATGCAAGCAACCTAGTATCTTTTCACTTGTGTGGATTAACTTGTTGATGGGCATATCATGTAGGACACTGGATCACAAGAGAACTGCTATCTAATTGCCAAAGCAGAGCAGGAAAGGAGGTCTCTCTCACAATGCTGCACTCAACATCTGCAGAAAATTGCCCCCTAACAGCAATTGTCAGCTTTTCTTTTTTTTCTCTGACATGTTAACTGTGCTGTAAAACTGCACCTGGAAACAAGCAGACATTACTCAAGTATGATAAAACCATACATAGAAGAGCAGCCAGCTATCCTCTTAAATCAAGGCTATCTCAGTGTCTTTCACAAAGCAAGAGGCCCAGAGACCTGTGCACTGCCCACCTACCATTCTTTATGCGGGCAAACCTCAGTGGCACCTCTGCTAAGATCTTAACTTATGTGGAACACACCAAAGTCCTCTGAAGAATCTCACAGCTGCTCCTTTAATACTATAATATGTGGATGCAAGCATCAGAGAAGGACTTACCATCATAGCTGTAGATGAGACATTCCATGTAGCCAGCAGAATGTGGGTGATCATTTTGGTCCCCAATATTCACAGTTAATGTGTTGGTGGAGCTCATGGGTGGAATCCCACTGTCTGTGATCAGAATGGGCAGGTGGAATACCTTGTGCACTTCTCTGTCAAAGGTACGCAGTGCAGTGAGCAAGGCACTGCCATTATGGAAATCCTGCAAGTGGAAGTTACCAAGACTGTCGAAATTGCTGAGTAAATGAAAGGAGAAAGGTGCTCCGTTAGCAGCAGTGTCACGATCCTTTGCGTACAGCAAAGTAGAGGTCTCATTCATTTGGACAGACTGTGGAGAAGCTGTGTTCTCCCAGACCACTGGGTTATAATGGGCCTCAAACTCTGGCCCATTGTCATTTACATCCTGCAGAGTCACTAGAACTGTGGCACTGCAAGCCAGAGGGGGCTGCCCCATATCAGTGGCAATAACAATGAGCTGGTATTGTGTCACTGTCTCGTGATCCAGCACTCCTGCAACTATCACCCAGCCATCACTAGCCACAGAAAACTGGCCACCTGGGTCAGACTTGTTTAGCAGATGGAAAGAGAACCTTCCATTCAGGCCAGAATCCAAGTCAACAGCAGAAACTTGAACAACTTTGGTGCCTAGAGGCACATCTTCTGCCAGAGATACCACTTCATAGAACTGGGGGTAGAAGACAGGAGCATGATCGTTGGCATCCTCCACGTAGATGACACAATGAGCAACACTGAAGAAATCCATGTCCTCTGCTTTCACAGTCAAATTAAACACCCTCTCATGAGGCTTCTCAAAATCAATCTGCTTTCGTAGATGGATAAACCCACAGTTGTTGACTTTATCTGTCTCTATGGAGAACTTATGGTCATTGTCGCCATCAAGGATGCTGAATGTCACCATGGCATTTTCTCCCTCATCTCTGTCCACAGCAGACACTACCACAACCTCAGTGTTAATGCTTGCATTCTCAGAGACAAACGCTGTGTAGATCCTTTGTAGGAAGACTGGAGCATGATCGTTTACATCAGTCACCAGAATAGTGGCAGTGCCTGTCCCAGCGAGTCCTCCTCCGTCTCTGGCCTCAACCACTAATAGGTACCTGTCTTCCTTCTCCCGATCCAGGGACCTAAGCATGGTATAGATGGTGCCACTAACAGGGTTAATTGAAAACAAGTTCAGGTTAATTTCATTTTGGACATTCTGAATGATTCGGTATGTTAGCACAGCATTCGTGCTGGCCCTTGGGTCATCAAGGTCCACTGCTGTCATCTCCATGACAGACGTGTCTGCTGGGGAATCCTCAGGGACATAACCCATGAAACAACCATCTGACACACAGAGAAAAAGGGGTGCATTGTCATTCATGTCCCTCACTTCTATGATCACATCTGCAAAGCCAGTCAGTCCCTCTCCGCTCTCATCTGTTGCAAGAACAAGAAATTGCCACGTTGATCGTTTCTCACGGTCCAATCTTCTGTTTGCACTGATCTCACCCGTGTTCTCATCGATGCTGAATTCACTCCCAGCTCCCTGTCCATGCAGGGAGTAGCTAATAGAATTCTGATCTGCCTCTTGGTCGGGGTCTGTTGCAGACACCTAGAACAAATCACAGCAGGGAAACATTTATGCAAAAGAAACAGTAAAACACTCTTCTTTTATTGATAACAGTTAGGATTATACAGGCTAAAAAAATAGCATGCATTTTAATAACAAACATCTCTTGGCTTGAGTCATCCAGGTCAAGTATTTTCAATAAACATCAATGCACAGCCTGGAGAAACAAAAAGATCATGTTTAGACTAATATATTCTACTCCACATTTTATTTTGGAAAGAGGAAATAACTGCGGAAAGACGAAAGTGGGAATAATAATAGATCTGTAGAACATATGTTTCTTATGAAACTATTCAGAGCTGTAATA
Source organism: Lagopus leucura (assembly GCF_019238085.1). NCBI lineage: Eukaryota > Metazoa > Chordata > Aves > Galliformes > Phasianidae > Lagopus > Lagopus leucura. The sequence continues at coordinate 68,661,514 of NW_024962263.1, read as the reverse complement.
CTTAGAGAAATAGGGACTTTCTCTCAGAGCGAACAGAAGACTGTGAAGGCAGGGTGGCTGCACATCCAAGCTGATTACCAGCATAGAGAACTCCAGCTCCTGATCTGCACCCAGGGATAGTTTGGAAAACTGCTGGTTGGGCCAGAAAGGCAATCCCCTTGCCAGGGCATGCTCTAACAACAAAACAGTGAAGATGACCAAGTCCCACAGTCAAAGAACATTCCAAGTAAATGTTTATTTTGTAGCACGTGTAGCCAAAGAGTCTGTGAACTTAAATGTATGAGGTATGTGTGTCTCTGCAAACTTAAATGCATGAGCTCAAATAAGCATTGCTTTGTAAGGATTATTGTTCAACATTTGTGATGGTCAAGGGAGAAAGTTCACACAGATTCAACCAGGCTCTCATTATTCTCTTGTTTACAGAAAGTTGATAGCTAAATTCCAGTTACCAAGGCTTACTCACTTGAAACTGTCTCCTTCTATTTGTGTGAATGGATGGGACTGAACCATCCTGAGCTCAATCCTGGAAGAAAAAGTCAGGTTTTGTTCAGCTTCATGCAAACTCTTTTACCTTTAGAACAAGTACAGGCAGATCTGTGAGCTCCTCCAGGACACTGCCGTGGTATTCATTCTGAGTGAAGACTGGTGCTTCATCATTCTTATTGACAACATTGATGATGATAAGAGTGTGATTTTCCCATTTTCCATCAGATGCTATGAGCTGGAGCTCATAATGTTGTTCTTCTTCATAATCCAGAGACTGAACGATGAAGACAGTACCAGCCTCAGGTTCCACATCAAAAACACCTTTTGTGTTTCCTGATGTGATCTGATACCTGAGTTTGGCATTTGCACCTACAAGAGAAAGCAAATGACCATGGCCCGTACGCTCCCTCTTCAGTTCAGTCCTACACAGTGGACATGTACCTGACACAAACCTTATTCACTCAAATCAGAAAAGGCTGTTACAGAGTGTGCAGGAAACATAATCACAAACAGAACGATCCTTGTATGTAATCTGAAAGGTATGTGTGTGGGAGATTTGGGGTCAGATCTGTATTTTTAGCCACAGATATGATTTGCAGTCACAGACAAGTCCCTGTTTATTCATAACAGAAGAATTGTGTGCCTCTAATTTATTGTTCACTCACTTAAAATAAAAAGGTAAAACACAATTAAAATATTAGAAGCTGTTTTTGCTTAGGGTTTCCTTAACCTTCTACTTCAAGTGCCAATATTCCTTAACTTTTTTGGTTTCTTTTTTTACCACTGGATGGTGCTAAAATATAATGGCATTGCTCTATTTTGAGAACGAATTCATCTGAGAACATTTGACCTGTAAATTTGACCACTAGGGAAACAACCTTATGGACAACACTTAGGAATACCAAGAGGACTTAAAGAGAAAGACACGCAGGGCAAGACCACTCACCCTCATCTCGATCATCTGCTGTTGCTGTCACAACAGGACTTCCAACATCCCTGTCTTCATCTACGCTGACCTCATACACCGGCTGAGGAAATGCTGGGGCATTGTCATTCATGTCACTAACAAAAATCCTGACATAGGCTGTGTCTAAGGAGATGCAAAATCACAGAATCACAGAATCACAGAATCACAGAATTGTAGGAGTTGGAAGGGACCTCCAGAGATCGAGTCCAACCCCCTGCCAAAGCAGGTTCCTTACACCAGGTGACACAGGTAGGCATCCAGGCAGGTCTTGAACATCTCCAGAGGAGACTCCACCACCTCCCTGGGCAGCCTGTTCCAGTGCTCCGTCACCTCACTGTAAAGAAGTTCTTGCGCACATTTGTGCGGAACTTCCTATGCTCCAGTTTCTGGCCATTTCCCCTTGTCCTGTCTCCACTCACCACTGAAAAGAGTCCAGCCTCGCCATTCTGCCCCCCACACCTTAGATATTTATAGACCTGGATCAGGTCCCCTCTCAGTCTTCTTTTCTCAAGACTAAACAGACCCAGTTCACTCAGCCTTTCTCCATAGCAGAGATGCTCCAGGCCCTTCACCATCTTTGTGGCCCTCCGCTGGACTCTTTCCAAGAGATCCCTGTCTTTTTTGTACTGGGGAGCCCAGAACTGGACGCAGTACTCCAGATGAGGCCTTACCAGGGCAGAGTAGAGGGGGAGGATCACCTCCCTCGACCTGCTGGCCATGCTCTTTTTAATGCACCCCAGGATGCCATTGGCCCTCTTGGCCACGAGGGCACACTGCTGGCTCATGGCCAACCTGTCGTCCACCAGGACACCCAGGTCCTTCTCCGCAGAGCTCCCCTCCAGCAGCTCATCCCCCAACCTGTACTGGTGCATGCAATTATTCCTCCCCAGATGCAAGACTCTACACTTGCTTTTGTTAAACCTCATCCGGTTTTTTTCTGCCCAGCTCTCCAGCCTATCCAGGTCTTGCTGAATGGCAACACAGCCTTCAGGCGTGTCAGCCAATCCTCCCAACTTCATATCATCAGCAAACTTGCTGAGGGTGGCCATTATCCCCTCATCAAGGTCATTGATGAAGATGTTGAACAAGACCGGACCCAGCAAGATGAACAAGCACACTAGAAAGGCAGAGGTGAAACACCTTATTCCAGACACCTCACATACCTCCCTAGTCTAGTAAAGCTAAGGAACCCAATTTCTGATCTCTTTACCCAATATAGAATTTGTTACTAGTTTTACCTGTGTTGGGCTGCCCATGGACACCAGGTCTGGCAGATTTTGAAGAGTCCTGAGATTGAACTTCGATCAAATAAGAGGCTCTTTCCTCTCTGTCAAAAGATGCTTGGGTGGAAATAATTCCTGTCTCAGGTTCAATGGTGAAGAACTGGTAGTCCTCACTAGCATCTTTCAATATAAAGTAGCGAACCTAAAAGGAAAACAGTCAAGGCAGGTTACATTTTCCACTTCCATTTTTATGTCATGACCTCCCTCTCCCTCACTAGCTTTCTGGGTCTCTCTGCAAGATGGAAATGCTCTAAGGGAAAAAGCTCTCATCTGGACAGAATTTGAGAAGACTTTTCTCTATTTCAAAATAAAAAAAAAAATTCAATATAATTCTCAGAGCAACTGCAGCAATCATGTCAAAGCCCATCTAGCACAGTATCTCCCCTCCAACATTGGCTGGTAGGAGTCAATTAAAAAAGACTGTAAGTAACAGAAAGTACAGAACGACACTTTTCCTGGTGCCTCCCAGACTTCAGGCAACCCACACTGCTTCTGGTATCAAATAAGCAGAGCTAATCAATAGTTTGGGTTCACTCCCAGAAGATTTGTAGGATTTTTAGAAAAGGCTCAGGAAAATGCACAGAAAATGTGTGTTTCCATCATAACACTGCTTTTTTTTTCTTTTTCTTCAAGAGTCAGGTCTCTGCAACAATAATAGTTAAATGAAAAGCTATTTAAACTAAAGAGCCAAGAGATTGGAATCATGTCATGGGAGCAATCCTGAGAATCACACAGCAGTGCTTTGCCATGGTTGCTAGTTCAGGATGACCTGATACGACAAAGGATCTCAAGATCCTGAACAGCATCTTCTCTGCCTGCACCCCACATTATGCACATCAAACCCAGACACATGCTAGACAAACGTGCTGTAAAAAGCACTTATAGTTCATTACTCTTGTCATCTGCTGCCTGTGCACTCTCACTAATTACAATATCAAAACTTGCCTATTGGGAGGAAAAAAATTGGATACAAGGTCAAACCTGTCCATGAAGACCTGAATCCAAGTCTGTTGCTAAAACCTGAACCACCGATGTGCCAACATCAGCTCCTTCTGGCACAGACACCTCATAGTTGGAAGACACAAAGAATGGAACATTATCGTTGACATCTGCAAAAGATGATGGATTCAGATAATGTTTGAAGTCTTCTGGAACATCTTTATTTATTCTAATTTTTTCCGCACAACTAATAATTTTGTTTGGAGAAAAACTGGACTTAGGTTTATGTGGTTTTGTGAGAGCAGAGCCTTACAGAGAGATTTTACTATATGGCATGTTAGGTCAAATCTTTGAAAATTGATCCTGTTGTAAGGACTTTTTCATTTAAATTGTTTTTACCACAGTGTTAAATAAAAAAATATGAATGTAATGAAAAAGTTAAACATCTTATATGAAGCAAAAAGCCAACCTGCTGGTAACTTTTTCTATAGAGAAGAATATTTCCAGTGATAATTTGGAAATCTTTATTAGATTTCTCCCTCTATCAAAAGGAATTCTTTGTGCTTGCATTTATACAAACAAGCACTAGCAGTGGGTAAACATTCACACACCATTATTGCATTACTACATTTCCACATCTTCTAGCTGTACTTACAACATGTCTCATTATGACTGTTCAATTTCCTTTGATAGGACAGAAATGCGCAAATTGTTCTTAGGCAGTTTGTAATATCATGTACTTCACCTTAACTCATGGTGTTATAGCAAAAATAAGGAGAATAGCGTTCTGAATGAGCTGTTCAAACAGCAGCAATGCTTACCTGTTACATTAACATAAACAATGGTAAAGGAAGCTAGAGGAGTCATCGCCACGTTCTGTGCCCGGACTACCAGGCTGAAGAACTTGGTTGTCTCAAAGTCAAGTGGTTCAGCAACAAGAAGAGAAGCAGATCCATCAGCTCTATTTGGCCTCAGGTAGAAACGAATTGGCATGTTTGTCTCTGGAACTTGACCCTCTTCCAGGTTATATGTAACCCTGGGATCACCAAGAGGGGACATGGCTTTGATGGTCTGAAGGAGAAAAGAGCCACCATGTGCGTTGGCACAGGGTTGGAAGTGTTCAGTGTTCAGTTTGATGGGGAGAACAGTGCATGCACGCACGACTAGGACAACAGACAAGAGAAACAGTTAAGGTGTATTCTGAAGATCTGAATTTCATTTCACAACATTTAGGCTTGTTGCAGGTCTTTAATCAAAAACAAATGTAGCTGCTTGTACAGTTTAGCCAACAGAAGAAAAGGCTCTGAGGAAACCTCATAGCAGCCTTGCAGTACCTAAAGGAAAGCTGGGGAAGGATTATTTGTCGGGGAAATGTAGTTTTAGAACAAGGGGTAATGGTTTTAAATTAAGAGAAGGTAGATTTAGATTAGATATTAGGAAAAAAATCTTTGCTATTAGGATGTTAAGGCAGTGATGCAGCTTGCCCAGAGAAGCTGCGGATGCACCAACCCTAGAAATGTTCAAGACCAGGTTAGGTGGGGGTTGGGGCAGCCTAGTCTAATGGGAAGTGACCCTGATCACAGCAGAGGGTTGGAACTAGATGGACTTTAAGGTCCCTTCCAACCCAAACCATTCTATGATTCTATGTTTCTGACATGGATGCAGAGGGAGCACAACAAAGGAAGACAAAATGAAAAGAAGAGGGAGGTAAGCAATCGTATTCATAACATACCACTATCTTGGTGTCACGGATGGTGTTTTCAGGGATTGTTACCCAGTATCTGCTCTGCTCCCAGCAGGGTGGCTGGCTGAGCGCATTGGTGATGCTTACGGTCAGCTCCACGGTGCTGCTCCTGTTGCCCCCATCCGTTGCTACAATATAGTGACTAACGCGTGTTGTCTACGAAATGAAGAAGATGAAGGATATTTGCAAAGTATTTTGTGCAAATCAAGACCCTCTGTGATGGGTCTGGGGGTTGCTCCATTCCAGCAAGCTGTCATTACCTGGGAGATCCGGTGGTTCACATACACCCAGCCTGTGCTGGGATTGATCTGGAAGTACTGAACCTGATGCGCTAACATGGAATACGTGATGGCAGCATTCACACCTTGGTCACTGTCATGAGCTGTGACACGAAGGAAACTCGTCCCTATGGGAGTGTCTTCACTGAGGAAATCTTTGAGAAGAGAAAGGTACTGTTAGCAGGTTTGTTCTGCTAGCCTCTGTCAGGACAGTTCTGGGGACTGTCACTCTTACAGCTCCCAGATGCTTCTGTCCCTCTGCGCCTGGTATCATGAAGGTCTCTGTGTTTTGAATTGGTGCTGAATGTGAGCAGTAGCACCTCCATGGGGAGGCAGGGGTCGATGGCAGAGCAGGAAGCCTCGGGTCTCGCTCCTTGCTCCCAGCAAACTGACTGCAGCAGAGGCAGCGCCTCTGTGCCAATGGTTTGAGGCAGACCAGTCCTTCTCTGAACCTGCTTTTGTAACTGTCATCTGAAAACATGACAGCGAAAAGGTGCACAGTTGCATAGAGTAGTTTTGTTTTGTCTTCCTGATTCCTAGCAGGGATCCCAAAAAAGTTATGAGAAATAGTTCACAGTTCGGCATTTTTGAGCTGGGAAAATCAGTACTGCTCAGTATTCATAAAACAGTGAGCTCATATTTTCTGCTTTTTCTCCCTCAATATCTGCATTTTGTGGCAGCAGGGCAGTAAAATTATAAACCACCACCACTCCATGAACACAAAGTTGAGCTTTAATTAGCTTCTCTTATCCCCCAGGATGTTTAGTTGGCCTAGGATTCATGTCCCCAGTGTGTCAGTATAGCCAGAACTACTCTTAGAAGAGATTTACTGGCATTAAAGTAGATTAATGAAAATGGAATTTATTACAAAGAAACACTGTAAAATATCCTTTCTTTGTGTTTAGATTTATACTTTTATAGTCAAATTCTGTTAAATCACATTGTAAAAAAAGCATTCTGTTACTTGGAAGGGTCTTTCTTTCTCATTTCACGTACTTCTACTTGCTGCTGGCATAACTAGCAATTACTATGCCATCCATACTGCACAGAGTTAAGCATTTATTTAATGCCTTCATTTCATGCAGATTTATAAGATACATGGCTTAAATGAGGGATTTGACTAATATGCTAGTGCACAGAAATAAAGAACCAGCAACTTCCAAGAACAGAAACCTATGACTAATGGCATTTGATCCTGTTGGAAATGAAGCTATTTTTAATTCTGTGACGTACGAACATTGATTACTTAGCTGTTGACACTGGAAAAGTGCTACACATAGAGTGACCTCGTTGTCTGCAGTTTCCCCATCCCAAAGGACTGCCTAGATGATCACTGCGGCCCTTTCCAACCCAGGCCACTGTATGATTCTATGATTCAATAGACATATACTTAGATTATTTCTCAGCAGGTCACTTTTTTGTGATAAAATCCTGCCATAAAGCATTCAACTTTTTGACTCCTACAAAAGATTCTGGCCTCTCTGATGCTAGAGACAACATACTTACAAGCCAGGATCAGGGCTCACAGCCACCTGCAGACTACAAGCCAAGGATTCCAGGTTGTTTGACAAGAGATATATCTAATATCACTCCAAACCATTTGAACAGGGGCACTCTATCAAGGAGACAAAGATGATGACTGCTCTTCTAGTCAGGGTTGGTGAATTCTCAGCTACAATATCATGTATTGTTTTAAGATACTGAACAAAACGTCAGTGTGCAGAAAGATGGGGCAAGGAAAGACAGAAAATAGAGAGATCAGATTTGCATAGTTTGTAGGTCTGAAGACAGTCAGTGTTTTTAAGAGTATTGCACTGAATAAAACACTTAAACAGTGATCAGTTCTGCCTACTTGCACTGGCAACAAGATGAACAGTAACTGACTCAGCTGGCAGCAAAGAAAGACCTGAAAACTTGTCATCAGTATTAGGAACTATTGAACAGGTTCATGTTATAGCACTGGGACAAGGTGGTTAACCAATCACTCACATTGGTAGCGACTGTTCTCAAACTTGGGATCGTTGTCATTGACGTCAGCAATCAAAACAGTGATCTGACAGACGCCGATCAGCGGCTCCTGTGCTTGGTCCGTCGCGGTGACAGATAGGATGTGCTCCCTCTGTTCCTCACGGTCAAAGCTCTGCGTGGTGGTGATGACCCCTGAGGACACAGACACCTCCTGTCTGCGTGCCACAGCCTCAGGACTGAGCCTGCAGAGAGGGCCCCCACTGCTCCTCTACAGGAGACAGCTACAACTGCTCACAGCACAACCCACACCAACCCTGCAAGGCGCAGCCCCAGCAGGATCAACCACACGTTCTGTCTCTCCTCCTTTACTTGTTGGACACCAGCAGCAGACAGCAGGTTTCTCTCCTGCTGCACCCTAGGGGGCTTCAGTCTGAGCTCCTGGCTATCTCATTGCCCAGTCTCCTCATCAAGACATCCCATAGGGCTGTTCCAGCAATAGTCTGGGTAATTGAATATTTCAAAGTTAGCTTGTGATTGCTCTGGAATTTTAAGTGATATAACCAAGGTCATTTCGAAAGTGGGAACCTTGCTGAACAGATTACAACGACATAGAATCATGCTGTCGGTCAGTAAGTGGAACAACTTTCTCCCAATCCACAGCTTTTCCTCTCTGTTGACCAACCCTCTCCCAGCCTCAGCTCTTTTTCTCTGGTTGTGAGCCTTCAAAGTGGCCTTGGGACTACTTCCAGACCCACATCTCTGCTACGCTCAAGATAAGGACTGTGTTTCTCTGTTGACAGCTCCCCAAGTTTGGACACCAACACACAAATACTGATCTGATCTGACTACAGGAACTCTTTCATCCAAGAGGCATCAAAAATCTCTGCCACTGTCACCTTCTGGTATGAACATTTTGCCTCTGTACACATGACACTGTCCTTCCCATTTGTGCATGAACTGAGAAGTAATCTGCATTAAAGAACTGTAAACCCCACTGAAGAGAAGTACACACTCAAGCTGTTTGATTCTATCATGCATTTTATAGCTGCACTTGGTTCAGTAGGAAGAGAACTGACTCAAAATAGCTTTTAACGCTTGTATTGAACAGGGGTTTGTTGCCCTACCTAATTTGTCTTTTCAATCACTATAATCTTAATTTAATCAATATGCATAGTTCTCCACATAGTCTATCTTTTCAGTATTTATTGTATAAGCTGTTACAGTTAACCCAACAATCAGACCACGGCATTCTCACTGCAATACAATGGTATTTTCATTTCAACTCAGCAACCCAAAAGCCACTGACCTGTGTCCGAATCGATGCTGAAGCCCAGGGAAGCTCCATCACGGTGCATGAGCCCATACTTCACCTCTCCATTAACACCGAGGTCTGCATCGTAGGCTTCTACCTGCAGCACGTACGTGCCCGGAGGCTGGTTCTCCAGAACCCAGGTGCTGTCACTGTAGTAAGAGCACTAAAAACACACCCAAACATCCAGCCCTATGTATTACACCAAGCCGTGTGAATTAGCTGCGCAGTGGCAGCACATCTGAGAAGAACTCAGAAGAAAAATATTACTTATAGTCACAAAGAAATCAAGCTGGAAGGAAGAAAGATGAAGAAAAAGAAAAACAGAGAATGAAGACTTCTCTAAGCACAAAGAAACGTGTTCAATCATAGGCTTGTTCTGTTTCACACATTTCCTTCACCAGGCACCAAGAATCTATAAGGCCAGCTATGGATGGGAAGAAAACACCTGCAGGAAGACATCTTACCTCTCTGAAGACAGGCTTGTTGTTATTAATGTCATTAACTCCTACAATAACCTCAGCAAAACTGCTGAGAGGAGTGGGTCCCCCGGAGGCATTGTCATCTATTGCAGTGATGTTCAGGATGTATTGAGGTCCTTTCAGATTGGGCACAGGGCTTCTGCGGAGCTTAATGATACCTGCATTTGGAAGCATAAAGTGCTTTATTTTACCAAGGAGGGCTTACATGTTGTATCACAAGTGATTTTAGGAGCGGGAGCTCAGCTCTTTAATTACCCTGCCATTTTCCTCCTCAAACAGCAAGGCTTCAGCTCATATCCACACCAGTGCTAACAAACAAGCAAAATAAATAGAGCATCATATTTCCCTGCCACTGTATCTTGGTTGCAAAGCACAGGGCTCAGTTATCACTGAATCACATCAGCCATCATATCAGACAACACAGCCCTTGGACAAGTTCTCCAAATTTTGGCTGATATTCGAATCAACCATGCATAATCAAAGAGCTTTTTCTAACTGATATGAAGCATCTTCACTTGCAGAATATGGTGCTTTCTTACTGTTTTTGGCAGAGCAATGAAGCAGAGTTAGTAGAGAGTAGACAGTACCATAGAATCACAGAATGGCTTGGGTTGGAAGGGACCTTAAGCACCACCTAGCTCCAAACCCTGCCATGGGCAGGGCTGCCCCCACCTGCTCAGGCTGTCCAGGACCCCATCCAGCCTGGCCTTGAGCACCTCCAGGGATGGGGCACCCACAGCTTCTCTGAGCAGCTGTGCCAGGACCTCACTGCTCTCACAGTGAAGAATTTCTTTATTACACCTATACCTAAGCAATACATAAGCTCTTTTTGTTTCAAACCCTTAGCCCTTGTCCTTGGAAAACGTCTCTCTCCATTTTTCTTATAAGCCCACTTCAAGTACTGGAAGGCCAATATAAAGTCAGTCTGGATCTCTCTCTCCTCCTGACTCTCTCTTCCCCAGCCCTCTCAGGTTTTCCTCACAAGAAAGAAAATGTTTCCCCCTTTTTGTGAGAGCCAGGAGAAAGAATGCTGGAGAAGAATGGACATAAAAGGAAGAAAATGAAGGCCACGTGTAGTTTTTCTGTGAGATCATGTTGTTCCTAAACACCTCCTACACGCTCGGGGGGGGGGGGGGGGGGCTGTCCCCATGTCCCCACTGTTACAGCTTGAGAAGTCAGTGAAAATATCTTTCTTCTTATTTTTTTTCTCAAGGTTTCAAAACATGCTTGTTTTGTGCATTCAACACATCAACAGATGTACCTGCAAAGAAGCCAATCAGTTATTTCTCCTTTATTGAACAGTACCATACTTTATTCAAAATGCAGACATTTAAGCAACGTAAGGACTAGTACTGAGGTAAGGAATTATTTATTATGTGACAGTAGAAACGAGGCTATAGTGACTCGGCAGCCCTGCACTGTATTCGTTTTAAGTAAAATCTGTTCTCTTTTCAGGATCCATTTTCTCCCATGCTAACTTTGTGTTTGGAGTATGGAAATTAAAATAGAAAAGACTGTTTAGAATTATTATATCTCCCAGATGTGCATATATGAGGTAACTGCTGTAGGCTAGTGGTGTAAAAGTACAGATAGTAAAAGGATGTGGACTTAGAGTTACAGGAAAATTAATGATGGAATTTTCAAAACCTTTGTGAACATCTGCCTGAGTGTATTAAACCAGGTACTTGCATTGCCTTACAGCTGTGACATGAAAGCTCTCTTACCTTTCTGACTATCCAGTTCAAAATTGCCCTCCTCATTTCCTCCAGCAATTAGATAGAGCACCGCATCTCCATCGGGGTCCATGGCCCGGACAGTAGCCACTAAGGTACTGGGACCAGCATCTTCCGAGAGGAACGTTCTGTAACTGAGGCACAAAAGGGAACAATCACATTCAGTACCAGCTTCCAAAGCCTTTCTTCAGACACATCACCCTTTGGTTTCACTGGTACTTACAAATGCACAAAAAAACCCAACCCATTTAGTCAAGTTTTATCAAGGTTACACACATGAACAGCATCTGTACAAAGCAACGTGGGTGTTCAGGCAGGCTTACACAGGCTGGGAGAACACGGGTGCCTCATCATTCACGTTGGCCATTCGAATGCGCACCGACGCGGTTCCTGTCCGCGGGGGTTGTCCTTTATCGACGGCGATCACCACAAACTCATACATGTGGTTGGCTCGCTCAAAGTTCAGCCTCTGGTTAGAATTGATGACGCCGTGGTGGGTGATGGAAAAATCAGTGCTCTGGATGAAGTAAGCGATCTCCGAGTTGGAGCCAGAGTCACAGTCTGTCGCAAGCACTATCAGGGAACACGTTTAGCAGAACGGTCATGCCACAGAAAAGGTTTGGGTGTGCTGTTTCCCACCTAGTAAACTTCTTTTGGAACAGACTTTGCACTAAACTGCTTTCTCTGTGAAAGCTGTGTTGCTGCGGGAAGGAACTCAGCAGGAAGCTAGCCAACAGTTCTGTCCCACATGCATCCCAGCAGCAATGCGAGAGCGAGCCCAGCACTGCAGCACCAGTAATTACCACGCAATCAATACACACACTGTTAGAGCATTATCAGCCACAAACTGTGTCCTCGCTCTCTCAGGGGATGCCGTTCCCATTTAATTAGCTCCCAGCTATGTTACAGCTAAAGCACTTTTTAATTACCTGGCACTTCAAGGTATAAAGAGTGATTAAACATCGCTCCCTGGCAAGTGCCATCTGCTCAGCAGCAGCAAATCGGCAGAACAAAGAGGGCTTACATGTTGTATCACAAGTGATTGTAAGAGCAGGAGCTCAGCTCTTTAATTACCCTGCCGTTTTCCTCCTCAAACAGCAAGGCTTCAGGTCATATCCACACCAGTGCTAAACCACCTCCTCTTGCAGGCAGCAGGACACAAGTGTGGCCATTGCAGCAGCCAACAGGCTTGAGGAAGGCATAGGAGTGACTCCAGTGCTTGACACCCCAACAGACAGCTCTATGGGGTGCAGAGGCAGCGACCCAGAGTGATCAGCAGATTTGCTCAGAAAAAGAGAAGAGAGGGATTTGAAAAAGAGCAGTGAAATACTGTGCTACTTATCTGCAAAAGGAAAGACCAACCACCTCTGCCTTTGGGAAGTTACTCACTTCAGTGTATGGTGGTTCTAACTTCTCATTTCACATCTCAAAATTCTGCTGTGAGTAAATAAATGGTTGGCTGTATTACGACTACGAGAGCAAAGGCTATGGAGTTAACCACTCTTACTGCACTGAAGATCTACATCTATTAAAAATCCGAGAAAAGTAGAAATAAAAGTGAAATAAAACTTAAATTTTGTGGTAAAGTGTCTGTTTTAGAAAGAAAACTATAAAGTGTAATGCAGCTTTGATGTGGACAGTTCTGATTTATTCTAAAGAGCTGACATGTAACCATGTTACTGACATGTAACCATGTTACTGACATAAAACATGTTTTACATGCTCACTGATCACACTCTTCTATTTTTCCTGGCAAGTAGGGAACATGACGCTTACTCACTGCAAAGCAATCTCTTGCTTCCCAATAGCAACAGGGAATTCCATTCCCATTCCATTCCTTTTCATCCTACAAACTGATCTGCACTGCAAAAGTATTTTGAGACTCATGCAGCAAGTGCAAGCAAGTCTGAGCTAGCTCTGCCCATGCTGTGTGCTAGCTTACTGCATGCTAACTACACATCAAAGCCTGCTAGTTTGGCTGAATTTGACAGCTACAACTCCAAGCCCTACTTTGCTAGTACAGCAGTGCAGTTGAACAATTACACCAGCAAAGGAGAACAACCAGCCTCAGCACAGCAAAGGCTGCCATGAATCCGCATTTCTCTTTCTTTGTAGGACAACCTGGGGCTGCT